>NC_041048.1:1374517-1674517 GCF_900634775.1 Gouania willdenowi | reverse complement strand
CACCTGTTGAACAGACGTTCTTCCTATAGAGAGTGATCCACATTTTCTCCTCTGCTTCTATGTGTGGTCGTTTATTTTTCACCTGTCACAATCTGATGAGGCAATGCAATCTGCCTTTTTATCATTCCTAATGTTCACACTGTGTCACCACATTACGCTCTCCTGTGTGTGTCCACCTCAACAATTAATACCTCCACCTCACATTGAGTGACATTTGTTTTATTTGCTTGTTTTCCCCCTCGGTTCACTATGTGAAATTTGTATTAGTGAATATTCATTTAGGGCGTTCACCGGACCTTTTATAGGCATCGTATTGCCGGAGCAAGGTAAATGGTAAATGTATAGCGCTTTATCACCACTGAAACAGTCTCAAAGTGCTTTACATATCAGCTCATTCACCCAATCACTCTCACATTCACACACCAGTGGGACAGGACTGACATGCAAGGCGCTAGTCGACCACTGGGAGCAACTTAGGGTTCAGCGTCTTGCCCAAGGACACTTCGACACATAGTCAGGTACTGAGATCGAACCCCCAACCTCTCGATCAGAAGACGACCCTCTACCACCTGAGCCACGGTTGCTCACGGTCGCCCACCGTGGCTCAGGTGAAGAAAGGTGTTTCTTCACGTGCGATAACTGTGAGTTGGTTGTGATTTATAAATGAAAAAAGGCGTGGGACGTATACGTGCGCCGCCTTAAAAATTGTTGAAAAAAAAAATATGTTCACTCTTCCTGGTTTTTATCGTACACCAGCTGAAGTGTGCTTACCTCGGCAAACTTTTATAAATGAGGCTCCTGATCGGGTAATATTAAAAGGCAGTGGCTATCCGTACGGTTGATGTATTAATAATGGACAGGGGGAATGAGTGAGTGGTAGTATCTAAAGCACGTATTTGGGATTAACGTGTCTAAAGTTAAGCCCAGTATGAGTTTTATCCCACATCCCAAGGCGTGCCAGTGCATCATATACCAGTATATGTGCAAAAAAACCGCTACCGCAAACCCAGGAACTGCCCCGGGCCCGCAGATGCAGCCAGGCCGGCAGAAAGAGTGGGGGCCAGGGAGCCCCAGGCCACCCCCCCACAGCCGAGCAACCCTTCAGACGCCCGCAAGATCCCAGGCTGAGAGGCAGCCACCGCTCCCCACACACACATCCGAGGAAGCCCCAAGCAGCCGAGCACCCAGCACATCCCGCCACCGACCCAACCCCCAACCCCAAGGCCCCCCGCCAGCATCCCATCCCACCCACCCACAGCCAAGCACCCAACCCCCGAGGGGAGGCCCAGAGAGCCCCCCCCCCGAGACCCCAGCAGCGGAGCCAAGGCCCACGCCCAGCAGACGGCCAGAGCTGCTCCGAACGGGCAGCCAGCAGGCACTCGCCGGCGGGCCCAGAGCCAGCAGGGACCAGACCCCAGGCCAGAAGGACCCGGAACGGAAGCAGCACCAAGAGCAGCGCCCCCAGGGACAGCAACCACGCCCATAGTCTGCTGCAAGTTGCCCCGCCGGCCCCCAGGCACACCGACCAGGCACCCCAGAGCGCGCCAGATTGCCTTTCCTTGATGCCGCCCACGCGATGAGCCCTAGAAAGCGACCGGCGGCCGCCACCGCGGGAGCGAGGCACCCCAACGGCACACAACTGATGCGGAGCAGCAGCCCCCGCCAAAGGCGCAGAACCCACCCACCTGCCAGCCCACAGATAGCAGGACAGACCTACCAAGCGGCCAATACCGACCTTAACCATCTGAACAGCTAGAGCCGCCCCCCAGCAAAGAGCACCATCCCGGAGTGCCAAGCAACCCCCCCAACCCCGGCGCAGAGGTCAGCACCCCCCTGCGCGCCCACCCCCTACACCGGCACGGGAGGCCACCCCAGACCCACACGCCGAGAGGCGCGCCCTCAAGGCAACCAGGAGACGAGACAAGCAAAAATCCCCACCCGTAGGGAAGGGGCACCCCCACGCCCCACCAGGCCGGCACCGCCCGGAGAAACCCCGCAAAGAGAGCCCCCAGCTGGGAGTGAGTGATGTGCCCATGTAGGAGGCCCGTCTGGTAGGAGCCCGGCCCATCCGCGTGGCGGGCCACCGGAGAGTGTAGATGGCGCAGACGGGTATGCGGCACTGCGGGCCCCAGGGACGCACCGAGCAGCACAACCGGAGACCCCCCGCGGCACCCCCCCGAACCATGCCGGCTGTACGGAACACGGCGGGACCCCCCCCAGACGGAACCAGGCACCAGCCACATCCCCCAGCAGCCCAGGAGGTGACCCCCGCCGCCAGCCGGCCCAGAGCGTCCCGCCCCGCCAGAGCAGGGGGCGGCCGAGCAGGAGAGAGGCCAGCTCCCACACCAGGGCCAGCGCATGCCCGCACGACACCACGACATAGCACCCTCCACAGGTGGGCAGCCCCGGCCCCCCAACGAGAGAGGACGCCACCAACCACCCAGGCAGGGCCGCCCCTTCAGCCACGGACCGACAGGCAGGCAAACCCATGCACCCCCAGCCAGGCACCACAACCCCACACCAACGTCGCCAGCAGAGCACCCCCCTCCCACGGAGGACACCCCCAATCACCCACGCGCCAACACGAGACACCCCCGACGCCAGCACAGCCCGGAGGACAGCGGGCCCCAGCCCCACCCCGCCCAAGGTGGGGGTGCCGCGCCGCCTTGGGCGGGGTGGGGCTGAACCGCAGGCAGATGGCGGGGGGGCGCGCCCCGAGACCCACCCCCGGGACACCCCCGCCCAGACACAGCACCCACGGGGCCCGGCGCCCCCAGCCAGCAGACCAACCACTCCCGACGCGGATCCGCCAGGACAGGAGCCACTGGCCGTGCCCCCACACACACCCACCCAGCACGACCCAGAGGAGGCCCCAGCGCGGGCGAGGCCCCACAATTCACCCTTCCCTCCCCCCGAAGCTACACAAGCCAGTCCCTGTGGTCTCCTAAGTGAGCCCCTGTGGAAGGGGGCGGCCCGGCCCACCACGCCAGCGGCACCCTCAGCGAAGGCGCGCCCCAGGGAACCAGGCCAAGGCGCCCAGACCGGCTGGCGGAGCAACCCACCACAACACCCCACCACCCAACCACCCAGGACGCAATCGCCGCCCCCAAGAGCAGCCACCCCCACCCCGGACCCCCCGTCCCAAAGCTATGAACCCCACCACCCCAGGTCCCCAGACGAGCCAACCCCCAAGCTACCCACCCGGCGCAGCCACACCCGCCACCCAAGCGAAGGCCACAGCCCCCCCACCGGCATCCCGGGCCGACAGGAGCCCCCCACGCCAAACCCAACGGGACAGCAGGCGCAGAGCGAAGGCGGAGGAGGGGGAGGACGAGACAGGGGGACAGAGAGCAAGAGGAAAGAGTGGCAGAGAAACACGCAGGCCCCCAGCCCCAAAGAGCCGCCCAGACGTGCACGAAGGGGGCAGGAGAGCAACACCAAACTGCACAGGGACCACGAGAGCACCCGAAAGGGACGCACGCCCCCGCAGAGGCACCCAAAACACCCCAGCAACCCACTCAAGCCACCCAGGTCAAGGCCACCCCACAAGCCCATGGCGGTCTAGGGCTGCAGTTAGATCAGTGTGTTAGTAAAGAGTGGTGCTGGCACTTGCTTGCAGGCTAGATCATCAGGCTAAAAATTTAAAATCGAGATTCAATGCAATTAGAAAAGGAGTCCAACGCTCAAAGCAGGTTTTTTTATTTTTTATGATAGCAGACATCTTTTCCGTGGAAATAAATTCTATGAGGAGATTTCGCCATTTGTTTATGCTTAATGATTTTTTTATCTTTCCAATTCAGTAATATTGTTTTTTTTTGCTATGGGGAGTGCCGCAAGGATGGATTGTGATTGGTTTACTGGAATATCAAGCATAGTCAGGTCTCCTAACAGACATAGATTTGGAGAAAAAGGAATCCTGTAGTCCAAAATGGAGGATAGTTTTTCAGTGATTAGAAACCAAAACTGTTGAACTGGCGAACAAAGCCATACGGCATGTAAATATGAATCAGCTGTTACCTGGGTGCACTGAGAGCAGATGTCTGTTGGGGAGAAGCCCATTTTATACATTTTCTGTTGGGTAATGTGGGATCTGTGGAGGACCTTGTATTGAATTAGCTGAAGATTTGTGTTTTTAGTCTTCTTAAAAATAGTACAACAAATTTCTGTCCAGAAATCAGTGTTCGTGGTGATTGAGAGTTCAGTTTCCCATTTAGAGATTGGTAAGTGATTAGAGTTAGTGTTCAAGAGTGCTCTGTATATTTTTGAGAGTTTTTTTGTTTTTGTTGAGATTTTTTTCATATACAGTATATGGCCAGTTCTGGAGGTTGCAAGGTGATTAAATCTATTGCCGTATTTTTCTTAATTGTCTCTGTTACTTGTAGGTATTGAAGAAAATTACTTTTATTTATATTAAATGTTTGGGTTAGATTGTTATATGTCCTGAGCTTATCGTTTTCGAAGAGGTCTTGGAGATGAATAATCCTGCTATCTTCCCATGTTTTTAGATAGAGCGGTGTTTTTCTGTTTCTAAAGTCAGGGTTGTGCCAGATTGGAGACAGCATGCTAGTTTTTAATTGAACATTTGTAATGTCCAGGGCTTTCCACCACGCAGTCAGGGTGGAGGCAATCAGTGGGTTTTTAAAGCAGTTATGACGTTTGAGGGTCACAGTGATAAAAGGGAGATCAGAGAGTTTAATATGTTTACAGTCTAGCTGTTCTATTTCTAGTCAGGTGTTATGGTATTCTTTTGGTTTTAGCCATTCTGTTAAATATAGAATTTGGTTTGCTAGGTAATAATGCGTGAAATTAGGGGCTTCCAACCCACCCTCGTTTTTATTTTTTTGAAGAGTTGAAAGGCTTATTTTTGGTTTTTTATTCCTAGCATAGAATTTTGTAATTGCAGAATCTAATCTTTTGAACCATTGCGTTGGTGGTTTCAGTGGATCATAGAGAACAGATAGTTTATTTTAGGTAAGATTTTCATTTTAACTGAGGCTATTCTGCGAAGGAGTGAGATGGGGAGATTGTTCCATCTCTGCAGATCTTCTGTGACTTTATCCAACAGTGGGTCTAGGTTCAGTTTAATTAATTAATTTAGGTTTGGTGATGTATTTAAGCCTAGATATATTAATTGTATTTGTGGGGGAGGGGTATTGTGGGTTTTGGGTTGCTGGGTTCCATGAATTTTTAGTTAATGGAAGGATTGATGATTTTGACCAATACATGGAATAGTCTGATAATTTAGAGAAGCTGTTTATTAGATTAAATACTTCTTCTAATGAGGATTGGGGTTCTTCCAGATAGAGTAAAATATCATCCGCATAAAGATTAATTTTGTGTTCTGAGATGGATGCGTGGATTCCTTTAATAACAATATTCTGACGAACAGCTGCTGTGAGAGGTTCAACAAATATTGCACGGCCATCTACTGATCCTGGTGGCTCCACATTGGCCTGCCATGAACTGACTGGCGGAGATTTACCAGTTGCTGTGCGCTTGTCCCTGGCAGCGCCCGCTGAGACCTGATTTTAATGATTTTTTTTTAAAGTTGCACATCCCTCTCCATTAATTTTCTACCCTTTCCACATCCCATTATCTAAAGTTTTATAGTCATTAAAAAATAAATTCCCAACAACTCTATTTTTAAGAGTAAAAAGGTTTTGGTTTGTTATCGGTATCGGCAGATAGTCAAAGTTGTTGCATCAATATCTGTATCAGAAACTATAAAGTGGTATCGTGTCATCCCTATAGTCACCATGTTTTACATGTTGCATATGTTTGCTCCATCTCATAATCAGAATAGATGCTAAAGCAGCCTTGTTTTACTTCAACATGCAGTTTATTGGACCGAACTAATAACAAAAGCGTGTGAATAGCTGAAGAAAGTCTTTATGTTCTTCAGCTGTGGATTCTCCTCCTCTGAAACACAGAAGCTGTTCAGCACCAAAACAATTCAAAGTTTACAGTTTTAAAACATACAATACTGTTATTTGAAGCATGGAGTTCTTTCTTTATGACTTCAACGCTCATATTTAGGACAAATGAAAATAAAAATATCCATTCATTCATACACATATTATAAATGTTATTTATAATAACTATTACATAATTAGACTGATAGGTAAAGTAGAGCTGAGTCTAATGATGTGAATAATGAGTGTAGGGACATCTTTGATGGTCCTGGTTGTGTTCAGGGTTTCCTGCAGATGTTCCTGTTGGTGTTTCCTGTAAACATGGACTGAAGCTCCAGGATCATCTCCACATAAAGAAGGAAGAGGAAGAACTGTGGGAAAGTCTGGAGGAAAAGCAGGAGACGGATATCACGGCTGTTACTGTGAAGAGTGAAGATGAAGAGGAGGAAGCTCAGTGTTCTCTGCTACACTGGAGACAAAGTGAGGAGAACATCAAAGGAGAACCTGCAACCTGCAGCTCAGCTAAACTCATGAAAGTAGAACCAAATGGAGACATCAGTGAAGGCCCAGAAGCAGCAAACACTTGTACACAACAAGACACTGATGGAGAGGAAACAGACTGCTCTGACACTGAAGACAGTGAGGATTGGAGGGAACCTTTGTCCCAGTCTGAAGCTCAGAGTGAACACATGGACATGAGCTGTGAGAACTTTCAAACATCTGAGAACAACACCAAAGGAACATCACACAACAGAGAGAAACGCTTTGGTTGTGATGTGTGTGGGAAACAATTTTGCGACAGAACACATCTGAAGATCCACACGAGAACCCACACAGGAGAGAAACCTTTTAGTTGTGATGTTTGTGGTAAACAATTTGGCACCAAAACACAGCTGAAAGTCCACATGAGAATTCACACAGGAGAAAAACCCTATGGTTGTGAAGTGTGTGGGAAATCATTTAGCAGCAGATCTAATCTGAAGATCCATGTGAAAATTCACAGAGGAGAGAAACCCTATGGTTGTGAAGTTTGTGGTCAAAATTTTACTTGTAAGTCGAGTCTTTCCATGCACTCAAGAATTCACACAGGAGAGAAACCTTTTGTTTGTGATGTTTGTGGTAAAGGATTTTGTCGCAAGTCTGAACTGAAGCGACACATGAGAATCCACATGGGAGAGAAATCCTTTAGTTGTGATGTTTGTGGAAAAAAGTTTAGCCGCCATGAGTATTTGAAAAGGCACATGACCGTACACTCAGGAGAGAAACCTTTCGGTTGTGATGTTTGTGGTAAACGATTTTGGTACAAGACTCATTTGAAGCCTCACATGTTAATCCACTCAGGAGAGAAACCCTATGGCTGTGATGTTTGTCAGAAAAGATTTTTTAGCTTGCGTGAAGTGAAAAATCACATGAGAATTCACACAGGGGAGAGATCCTTTGGTTGTGACGTGTGTGGAAAACGATTTAGCAACCGATCTGATCTGAAGATCCACATGAGAATTCACACAGGAGAGAAACCCTATGGTTGTGATGTTTGTGGTCAAACATTTACTTATAAGAAGAGTCTTTCTAAGCACATGAAAATCCACACAGGAAAGAAACCCTTTAGTTGTGATGTGTGTGTTAAACAATTTAGCACCAGAGCACATTTGAAGGTTCACATGAGAATCCACACAGGAGAGAAACCTTTTGGTTGTGATGTTTGTGGTAAACAATTTATTCGTAAAGCAAATCTTTCCCAACACATGAAAGTTCACACAGCAGAGAATTATTTTGGTTGTAATGTGTGTGGGAAGAAATTTAAGTCCAAGACTTATATGAAACTTCACACGAGAATTCACACAGGAGAGAAACCCTATGGTTGTGATGTTTGTAGTCAAAAGTTTTACCATAAGTCAAATATTTCCAAACACATGAGAATCCACACAGGAGAGAAACCCTATGGTTGTGATGTTTGTGATAAAGGATTTTGTCATAAGTCTGAACTGAATCAACACGTGAGAATCCACACAGGAGAGAAACCTTTTGGTTGTGATGTTTGTAGTCAAAAGTTTAACCAGAAGTCAAATCTTTCCAAACACATGAGAATCCACACAGGAGAGAAACCGTATGTTTGTGATGTTTGTGATAAAGGATTTTGTCATAAGTCTGAACTGAATCAACACATGAGAATCCACACAGGAGAGAAACCTTTTGGTTGTGATGTTTGTAGTCAAAAGTTTAACCATAAATCAAATCTTTCCAATCACATGAGAATCCACACAGGAGAGAAACCCTATGGTTGTGATGTTTGTAGTCAAAGGTTTAACCATAAATCAAATCTTTCCAATCACATGAGAATCCATACAGGAGAGAAACCCTTTGCTTGTGATGTTTGTGATAAAGGATTTTGTCGCAAGTCAGACCTGAATCATCACATGAGAATTCACACTAGAGAAGATGTCACCAAATGATGGAACCCGGGCCTGGTCGTATCCCACAGGGGACGTGATGCAGACCCAGACCTACAGACTAAACAGGAATTATGAATGAAAACCAGGGTTCTTGCCAGTGCTGTTGAGCGTAGGGGCTCAACAGCACCCCTACAACCGGCTTAGGGGGCTTTTTTGTATTATTTCCCCCCTTTTTTAATCGGTACCATTGTAATAATTGGTACACACATGGATGAAAAGGAACTTCCAGGCCTGCATGAGTTGTTCTAACTCTTTTTAATCTGAATAAACCAGAAACACATACATTAGCCATACTGTTTATTTCACTGGTTCTCAGACTTTTTGGCTCAAGCTCCCCTTTCTCTTATCTCTGAATCATATCCTTTAGTAGATGTTGTTCAGACAATTTTAAAAAGAATTGGGGCCCTTTTATCTCTGTAGGCACTATTCGCACGGGATTAGTTTTACCTAGGGACCACATGTAATCAATAAATGACCCCCCCCAACGTCTGCTTTTCATGTGGCGCATTCACACGGGATATCGAAAGCCTGAGATTTAGCTGAAATTTACGGACATCTCCCTGTAATGTTGTCAACGCGCTGCGTATTTGTGTAACAATTACCCCAAGGTAAATAAATATGTGTCCCGGAAACAAAACAATGCATAATCACGCATCAGATCAATCCGTGTACTCTTCGTTCTTTGGTTATTTTGTTTTAAAACCAAATAAAAAAACATGAAAAACGGATTGTTTTTTTTGTTTTATTAATTTAAAACCAGAAACAGCAAAATAAAAAACAAGCAGCATTTTTCTGTTTTGAAATTAAATTTGGTTCTGTTTGTGTGATATTTGGATATTTACGAGGAAACTAGAACGAGAGTGTCATGTTTTAATCTCACCACACAGAGGGGACACAGACAGACTTTTATTCTGCTGCGTTTGATAAAAAATGGTCATATTGTCCACCTCTCACCGATGGCAGAGGCGTAATTTGTGTGTCGATGACGTTTCGTTAGAGTTATTGATGCTGGAAGTTCAAATTTGGGAATATCTGCCAATTTTACCGAACAGTGTTACGATCCAAATAGTGTCCAGATAAACTGGTGACTGGGCGGACTTTTGCTCCCGGTCCGGACATAAAAAGAACCAACGCATAAGTCACATTACTGGTGAATTTAAATGTTATTAATACATAAATAAACCAAAACCAAAGAATAGATGTTACGTAAAAACATGCACATGATATGTGGAACCAAAGGTGGCGTAATAAATCTACTGGTGCTCCTTGTTTCTTGTGATCAACTTCCTTGTGTGTTGATGGTTGCCGTTAGCAGTATTTATAATGTTCAAAATAAACATTTTACTGCCCTCAAAAAAACTAATTGTTTTTGCAAAAGTTTTTGGGGGAGAATTTTTACTTTAGAAATTACTGACATGGCCGATTCACATGGGATTAACATTAGACATTCTCTGCAATTATTTTAAATCGCATGTGGTCCTTATGTAAAACTAATCCCGTGCGAATAGGGCTTCATTCAATAATATGTTTTCTTTGGAAGACTAATGTATATATGACAGTTTTGTGTAACATGATATTGATGGGTTGTACTGACAAACTTGGAACACACTATAATCCCTTTGTACATCTAAATGTATATATTTCTGTGTAATTCCAGTGGTTTTACTTAATCTTTGATTACCTGTTTGTCTGATATATTTATGTTGTTTTGCTATTATTATTTTTGTGCGCATATATATATATGCACACAAAAATAATAATAGCAAAACAACAAATATATCAGTTCTTTTTATTATTACTTTATTTCTTGTCTTTGTGTGTGTGTGCGTGTGCTGGTGGGGTATAAAGTACGTGATGTTTTTGTGTTTGAAAAAATAAAAATGGGTTGTACAGTATGTACTGTACCTTGAGAAGAATATATGTAAGAATATGAAACCCAATAAAAAAAAAATACTTGAAAAAGATTCTCATGTTGTAAATAAGTGAATGTAAAAGTCTATCTGTTCCTTCAGCCAGGCGTGGTTATGACAGCCAAATACTACGCAGGATTTAGGCATTATACGATAAAAATCAGCCAGACTGCAAAATCTCCACCGTGATATCAGCGGTAAATAACGGTTGTCAGGCAAATGATTACCACTCTTAAAATGGCTGCGCGCATTGCTAAGTCATGTGCTGACGTCACGCGAAAAGGTGTATACTAACCTGTCTCACGACGATCTAAAAACCCAGCTCACGTTACATATGTGTGTAGTGTATATTGGATTTTTAGATGCCAAATGACCCAAGTAGAGAGGCAGGCCTGCATTTATCTTTTTTTTTTTTTTTTGGCTTATCGAATTACAGATTTTCCATTTAGTTTTATAGATGACAACATTTATGTACATTAAAAAGAAAATTACGAAGTCCTACAGTTCGCAAGTGTCGTAATGCAGCAAAGAAGCCCGAAATCCCCACTGTCCTGATTTATCCTGAACGAAGCACGGATGTGGGCGGGGCTGCAGCCATTAGCGGTTTGTGGTCCACTCTGCCGGAAATACAGACGGCGAAGAAGAAACTCCAAAGAAGAAGGAGGAGAAGAACGAGGAGGAGAAGGTGAGAATCTGTTCTCCGTCTTTAAAGCTGATTATTGTCGTTAAACCTCCTTTAGGAGAACATCTGCACCGTTTTTATCTTTCTAACACTGACCGTTCCACTCAGCCCAGCCTCAGGGTAACACGGTCACCAGTTGAACCATAACACCAGCTCAGCATCGCAGATGTCTCTGTACTGTGTAGCAGGTATAGATCTATACGACTGTTCATATAGATCTATACTAGTTATGTGCTACTGTTCTTATAGATCTTTACTAGATATGTGCTATTGTTCATATAGATCAATACTAGTTATGTGCTACTGTTCATATAGAGCTATGCTACATACATTCCTGTTCATATAGATCTATGCTACACACGTTACTGTTCATATAGATCTATGCTACACACGTTACTGTTCATATAGATCTATGCTACACACGTTACTGTTCATATAGATCTATGCTGATCTATCCTGACATGTGTACAGTGATCTTTTGATTCCATGTTGACCTTTAGTTTAAATCTTCTTCTCTGTGAATAATTGCAGTTGATAAAGGAGATCATGACTCAGCAAAACCAGGAGGCAAAGCAGACTGACAGAGAACCTGAGGAGGTAACATCACAGATCTATGACCATGTTTACTGCAGACTTCTCTAACCTACATATTTCTACAGCTGTTCACGCTCATCATTAACTGATTAAATATATTTACTGTTTCCCAGAAACTGGAAATAGAAGCTTTGTTCCAGACCAAGAGGATTCCAGCCAACGTCCTGTGTGGTAATTAAGTTGACTTTTATTTTGAAATTAATCTGAAATTACCTCTAACACATTGTTCAGAGAGGTCTAACAGTGTTTACTACTTTATGGATTTATTTCAAATGTCTGATGCCTCATAGAGTTGATGTGACCTGAAGCCGAGCATCATTTCTAAATATGTTCAGGTTTCTTTCCTCTAATGTGCAGCACATCTACCTCTGCATAGTCTACAGCTTGTTTCACTCTTTATTTCCTCTTGTAAGGGATCAAACTGTGGCTTTACTTTGGACAGAGTGTGAAAATAGGTGGACAGAAGTCTGGAGCTGCCTCTGAATATTCCCTCCTATCTCCTTTCCTATCCTCTGTTTCCTCCTATCTCCTTTCCTATCCTCTGTTCCCTCCTATCTCTTTTCCTATCCACTGTTCCTTCACCCCTGGAAATGTTTACGTGGTAGACATATGATCAGATTATAACTGACATAAAACAGACACTGTGGTTCTAGAAAAATGATCAGAGACATTTTTAGCCACATTATGTTTTATTCACCATAATTCATATTAGTGAGTGGAAAGTCAGCGTGATCAACCATTCTTAATGTGACGTTCTTTTAGTTTCACTTAAGTTCCTTGTAGCCATGGTAACCTCTTTTCCTTTGATTTACATTCAAACCATGTGATATTTAAGATTAAATCAGTGGAAAGTGTTAGAAATGAGCTTTTAGTTCAGTTTTGGAAATGTGTAGTTTTTTCACCACAGCAGATGTCACTAACCTTTGCGGCCGTCAGATAATGATGTCACCTAGTGGAAGTACGTCTGATTGTCAAAACAAACGTGATGGCCTTTTCCTAACTCCTTTAGAAAGTGTCCTAACACCTTTTTTTAACCCCCTGATGTCATCCACGGGGTTATGGAAAAGTGAATAGGAAAGGAGATAGGAGGGACTGTTCGGACGCAGCCTGAAAGAAGTGGAAAACATCATTGGTGCTTGCGCCTCCTGGTGGTATCGCCACGCTGAGCAAAAGTTACGCGTAATCCTGCATTGAGGAGATTCTTACAGGCAAAAAACTAAAGTTTTAAAATGCCACAAAAGCTTCTACAAATTCAGGCGTTTAAAGCCGCAACAATCACACAAATAGGCCATCAAGGGGAATAAATAAATATTGAAGCATTAGGTTTGTGTTCAATTACTGTAAGTATGTTTATCCCTAACATTCCTGACACTTAATATTTCAAATTACGGCTTTTTTCCACGTCTTTTTTTGGGCAAACCCACAATAATAATAGTACTGTGACCATATTGTACTATGAAATTTTGATATTGTTGCATCCCTACCTATTTGTCATCATAAATTTTGTGATTATTACTAACATCTTTTAAATAAAATTCAAATGTGTAATGGCATAAGTATTGGTAACTTATTTTTCCTCCGCTGTAGACATGTGCTGAAATCCTGTAACATTAGTAGCACGAGATTTCACGTGTCCATCTGTTTTTGATACACTTGCTTCAGCTAGGCATGAATCTGTTTTACAGTTAAAAAATATGATGGGAACGTTTGATATTGACTCAAAAATGTGTGGGTGAGGGTTTAGTCTGTGTCATAGATGTTTACATTCCAGAAGGTGAAGTCAGTCATATCTGGAGATTTCATGGCAAAAATAAGCGAGTTCTGACATTTCCATCTTTTTGCCCGTCTGTTCACTTTGAACAATAGTGTGTAAATGTGTGATATTTCCCAAGACAACAACAAAATAATGCAAAGATAATACAAATCTATACAATGACAACAACAACAAACCTTTTTTTGTTTCCTGTAAAGGAGAATCCACTGATGGTCTGCAGCTCCAGGATCATCTCCACATAAAGAAGGAAGAGGAAGAACTGTGGGAAAGTCTGGAGGAAAAGCAGGAGACGGATATCACGGCTGTTACTGTGAAGAGTGAAGATGAAGAGGAGGAAGTTCAGTGTTCTCTGCTACACTGGAGACAAAGTGAGGAGAACATCAAAGGAGAACCTGCAACCTGCAGCTCAGCTAAACTCATGAAAGTAGAACCAAATGGAGACATCAGTGAAGGCCCAGAAGCAGCAAACACTTGTACACAACAAGACACTGATGGAGAGGAAACAGACTGCTCTGACACTGAAGACAGTGAGGATTGGAGGGAACCTTTGTCCCAGTCTGAAGCTCAGAGTGAACACATGGACATGAGCTGTGAGAACTTTCAAACATCTGAGAACAACACCAGAGGAACGTCACACAACGCACACAAACCCTTTGGTTGTGACGTCTGTGGGAAACGATATCGCCACAGATATCTTCTAAAGATTCACACGACTATTCACACAGGAGAGAAACCTTTTGGTTGTGACGTCTGTGGGAAACGATTTAGCACCAGAACAAATTTGAACGTCCACACGAAAATTCACACAGGGGAAAAACCCTTTAGTTGTGATGTTTGTAAAAAAGGATTTAATCAAAAGTATAAACTGAAGGAACACAGGAGAATTCACACAGGAGAGAAACCCTTTAGTTGTGATGTTTGCAGAAAGAGGTTTCGCCTTAGGGAGGATCTCAAAAGCCACATTAGTGTCCACACAGGAGAGAAACCGTTTTGCTGTGAAGTTTGTAGTCAACGTTTTAGCCTAAAGAAATATCTGAAGCATCACATGATGGTTCACACAGGGGAGAAACCCTTTGGTTGTGATGTGTGTGGGAAAGAATTTCGCACCACAACAAATCTGAAGATCCACACGAGAACTCACACAGGAGAGAAACCGTTTTGCTGTGATGTTTGTGGTCAAAGGTTTACTTGTAAGGCAAATCTTTCTGGGCACTCAAGAATTCACACAGGAGAGAAACCCTTGGTTGTGACGTGTGTGGGAAACAATTTGACAAAAGATGTGGTCAGAAATACATCAGAATTCACACAGGATAGAAATCCTTTGGTTGGGACTTCTGTGAAAAATGATTTATTACCAAAACAAATCTGAGGAAGCACATGAGAATTCACACAGGAGAGAAACGGTTTTGCTGTGATATTTGTAATCAAAGCTTTACTGTAAAGGCAAGTCTAAAAGTACACATGAAACACCATAGAAGAGAGAAACCTTTTGGTTGTGATGTGGGAGGTCAAAATTTTACTTTAAAGACCAGAATCACTTTAAACATGAGGAGACACACAGGAGAGAAACCCTTTATTTGTAATGTTTGTAGAAAGATTTTGCTGCAATGCATATCTGAAGAGCCACATGGTCGTTCACACTGGAGAGAAATACCTGGGTTGTTACGTTTGTGGTAAACAATTTGAGAGCCAAAAACAAATGAGGATTCACATGAATAGACACACGGAATAAACCTTTTAGATGTGGGATTTGAAGTCAATGTTGCAAAATCCACACAGGAGAGAAACTGTTTGAATGGAACATTTAAAGAGCCACTAATTTTCTAAATTCTAAATTAAATTCAGTTTCACTGGTTCCACATTTCTGTTTTCTCATCTTTCTCTAATGTCATTACAGGCTTTTAACTTTCTGAAATCATGTCAAATGTGCTTAATATAGTTAATGAAGTTAACTATTGTCATTATTTTCAGTTTCTCTGGCAATACTTGCTAAAGGACACATCAAAGAGATCAGCCTATGCCTCTGAAGAAGACTGGCAGGTAACAGGTGAAACATGTCAGGAGGTCAAAGTAAATTTCCTGAAAATAACATTAATCTTAATAAATGGAACCTTAACATATAACATTTGCTAAAGCTCGACATAAGACCACCTATAAATATTTATCGACTTTTCCACCTGAGGCTTTTTTATTTGTGCCAAAGTCTTTTTATGTTTTAGAAATATTTTTTCAACTGAGGCAAGTTTTTTGTTTGTATTGTTTTTTTCACCCATTGATAAAAGTTTACATTTTGGTTCTTTTTCAAGATACTTCAAACTCATGAAAACAAAACTCATCTCACTCGACTGTCAGTTTTATTTCTGTAACAAAGTTTAGTTTTTAATCATGTGTTTCAGTTAATTAAAGTGAGATCTACAGAGAAGTGAGTGTTTTTCTCCAACGATGCTGTAACAGAACTTTGAACTAATCAGTCGTGCTGGGTTTGATATTTCTACTTTATGTGATTATTCTGAAGAGAACAGATACAAACTGTCAAATACATTATTTTAAGTGATGAGACCAGGGTTGGGGTCAATTACATTTATTAATTATAATTATGTCTTCCATTATCCATGTTCAATTAAGATGACTCATTTTTACCAATTCAAATTACAATTATTTTCCCCCCTGAAAATCAATTACAATTACTTTCTCAATTACTAAAGATAAATTACAATTAATCACTATTACTAAATCTTAAATAAGACCATAAAACGTAACCTTCCACTTGTGTTAGCTTTCTGTTAGCATCTCTGATGATAACGGGTCAGTTTGATCCATGTCTTAAATCAGCTGTAAAATACACTTTAAAAAAATATTATCAATCATGTCTTTTATTTTTCATCTCTTGGTTTCCTCGGCTTCTTTATTCGTGAAGATATTGGTAATAATGTCGTGGGCGTATGAGCCTTTTTTTTAAATTTTAAATGGTAAAATGATCCTCCAGAGAACTGACAGGTACATTTTATAGGTAGTGGCTATCTGTACGTTTGCCGTATCAATATACCTTTATTCTATTTGTACACGGCGCCCCTCATTGGCCAATTTAGGTCACATGATAGGTCAGTCATTGGCCAGGTTAGGTCATGTGACTGACGAAACCTAACCGTAAACCGAACCCACTAACATGCTACGTACGTATACTTCAGTAAATGTACCAATAGCACCGGGGGTTGTCCGTACGGCAACCGTACAAATAGACACTTTCCACTTTATATGAAACATATTTTGATAATTGTTAGCTACGTATGTGTAAGCCATAGAACTGTAACATATTCTCGAGGTTTGAGTTTTAATTGTAGAATTAAAAATTAAAATTGTAGAATTTTAATTAGAATTTCCATCCCATTTTCAATCTAAACTCAATTACAATAAAATTACGAATGCAAAAGCAACATATTTTTCCAATTACATTTATGTCATAATTACAGTATATAATCAAGTACGCAATTACAGTTATAAATGACCACACCTGGGCCATCACTGTGGGATGTTGAGCAAGTCCCTAAACCCCAAACTGCTCCTCAGTGATGGGTTCAAATGCAGAGGACAAGTTTCATATATGTGTAACAACATATATATGACTAATAAAGGCAAAAACTCAATTTAAATTTTAATTTAACCCTGAAGGAGACCATGACGAATTAAAACAAATACACGTGAATGAAAACTATGCCAAAATATATATTTATAAACAAATACAATTTTAATTTCGTGATATTAGTTTACTAAAATATTATTGTAATTTAGTTGACTAAAACTAAATTAAAGTTATGAAGTTGGACAAAACGACGCATCACGATCCTGTGGAGAAGTTAGTGCACGGATTGAGACGGAAGGAGAACAACCCTAACCCAGAGAGTTTACAGGTTCTCAATCTGTGGGTCAGGACTTATTTTCAGTGCCTGTGCCCCAAATGAAGATAAACTATATTCTGCTTTTATTGTGAAGGAAGTTAATGAATGAGTGCATACTATCCACATTAAAACATTGGTGAGCTGCTTCATATTTTAAATGTACATGTTTGTTCATTGCATTTCGTTTTAAAATCATTATATTACATTTCCTATACATAAAATTTTAAATTATGCTTCTTATTCTGCTCCCTAACTTTTAACGTTTTAGTTATGGATTTAATGCAAAAGATTTTGGCTTCAACACAAACATTATTTAAGCTTAACATTTTCAATCTCAGAAGAAGTTTGTGTTAAACATGATATTTTAAACATTTTCTATTGTTTGGATCACAGTTTATGAAGCCTGATCATCAGAGAACCACTGCCTTGTGTGAGCTAATGACCGTTTTACACTCCGTGGCGGAAGGGGGCGGTAATGAGCCAAAGAGATAGATGTTAAACATCCACAAAAGAATAATGTTCATTCTGTTTGAAAATATTAAATTGTCTTTACTCTTTTAATATTTATTTTTACATCAGACATTTAACTTGAATTTGAATAAGTTGTTTTTTGTGTGATTATGATTGTTGACTTTACTTAATTTATACTTTAACAATGTTTTATTACCGAATATGTATATCAAACATTGTTATATATATTTAACAATTCTTAAATAACTAATATTAATAATTATGTCGTGTTTATCAGATTTAAACCTTCTGTCAAGATTTGAGATTTTGTTTCTTAATTGATTGTTTATCTTAGTTTTTTTAGTTTTAATTTTCAATGTTCTTATGTGTATTTTTGAATCAGTCTTTGTATAATTATTGATGCTGTTGTCACAATAGTTTGTGGCTGTGGATGTTTTTATTATATAATTATTAAGAAAATAAATGAAGACGTCAGAGCTGCTGCTCGTCCGCTAAGTGGCAGTAAAGCGCGCTTTGACCACCATTAAAAACCACCGAAGAAGAAGAAATGAACGGTTCTCCGTGTGTTTGTAATGATCAGTTTAAAGAGTTCAGATAAACCGAGCACACATCTGTGCTGTACAATAGAGTGTTTAATGAACCATTCTTCATTGGAGGGAAAAGACGTAAACGAAGGTCGTTCACAAGCTAACACGGTTACCAGATTGACCGCTACACCGTCCAGTCTTTAGCTTAGCTTTAGCAACATGATGACAGACTCTTCAGCTGAAGAACACTCTGCAGGTTTGGACTTTTTAACTTTTATCATCAGATAAGATCAGATAATACTTTGTTCATGAGGCTAAAATGCACCAGAATGCAGGAAATTGCATGTATTTTGCAACATCTTTATTAATAATAATAATAATAATAATAATAATAGTAATCTATAAAACAAGGAATCTTCGTGCTCGTCAGAGCCAATCACTGGAGAGCGTACCCCCATGCCCCACCTCCTAGCCTCATTACACAAAGATTGTTTTCTGCTTGACACATCCGGGAGGAGTAGTGATGTGTCGGTCGCAAATGAAACGACTCTTTGACGTGAACGACGGGAGCCCTTTTTCCTCTTCAAGCAGCAATTGATTGGTCAATATGTGTGTGTTGTCTCTGTCTGCGCTGAGCAACGGGAGGAGGGGCGGAGTTACACACACAGTAAGCAGACGAACATGAGGGAGGGAGGGAGATGAGAGAGAGAGCGAGCTAGCAGGGACCACAGTGCCAACGGACTGAAAAGTTGAGGAGCCCCATTTCCAGAGAAGTGCAGGCCTCAGTTTACCCACGTCTTTCACATGTGATGGCACAGAGACTCAGAGAGAATCTTCACCAAAGCAGGGCAGATAATTACAAAGAGAAGAAACAGTATCAACAACCCCTCAAAGCTGCCAATCTTCACTGAAGGAGAAAACTGTATCTGGATGATTTTTTTTTTCTTTTTTGTTTAACACATTTTAATTATGTTTTGTAAGCTTCAGTGTGTCGTTTCACTTTAAATCTAACCAGATTTAACCTTCAAAACACTTTCAAATATAATGCTGTTGCATTACTGTTTTTGTTTTTTCTCAATGGCTAAAAAAAGTGAAAGGCACCAGTAGTTGTACTTTCACATTAGTGGAATGTGATACAACTCCCTACAGTGTCCTTTCTAAAAGCTCAAATATATGAAAACACAATAGTTAGGGCAGTGGTGGCCTAGTGGTTAAGGAAGTGGGTTCGTAATTGGAGGGTCACTGGTTCAAATCTCACCCGGGCCATCACTGTGGGATGTTGAGCAAGCCCTCTGGGCACCACCCTGTGCCCCCCCCAAACCCCGCAAGCACCTTGATATTTTCAAATGCAAAGTGCTCTACAAATAAAGTTTATTAATATTCTTGCACAAACATGGATGCACTGGCTTTGGGGTGTGGGATAAACTCGTACTGGGCTTAACTTTAGACACTTTGATCCCAAATACCAGTTTTAGGTAAAACCACTCACTCATCCCCTCTGTTCACAGCCACCACCATTATAGCTAAGCTTCAGTCACCAGTGTGGTTGAACTGATTACACAGTAAGCACAATATGCACAACTATAACATCACATCTCACTCTCACTTTAAAACAGTCAACTCTTTCCACCCTTTCAATTTCCAAACCTGACTCTCTCTTCCTTGTTCCCTTTCCCCCATCTAGGTGTAACACTGCCCTCTCTTTTTATATCCTCCCAATAGTAAAGTGTTTTTTACCTTTCCTCTGGGATTGCTGGTGATGGTCACAATTACGCACTAAAATACATTACATTTATTTAATTGCAATAACAAAAATTACTTTTTAATATATTCTTGTAGTGTTGACCTTTGACAGCATGTGGAGATAAAAATAAAGAAAAAATGATGTATTAGTATAGTGACGTATCTGATGGTCCTGGTTGTGTTCAGGGTTTCCTGCAGATGTTCCTGATGGTGTTTCCTGTAAACATGGTCTGCAGCTCCAGGATCATCTCCACATAAAGAAAGAACAGGAAGAACTGTGGGAAAGTCTGGAGGAAAAGCAGGAGACGGATATCACGGCTGTTACTGTGAAGAGTGAAGATGAAGAGGAGGAAGCTCAGTGTTCTCTGCTACACTGGAGACAAAGTGAGGAGAACATCAAAGGAGAACCTGCAACCTGCAGCTCAGCTAAACTCATGAAAGTAGAACCAAATGGAGACATCAGTGAAGGCCCAGAAGCAGCAAACACTTGTACACAACAAGACACTGATGGAGAGGAAACAGACTGCTCTGACACTGAAGACAGTGAGGATTGGAGGGAACCTTTGTCCCAGTCTGAAGCTCAGAGTGAACACATGGACATGAGCTGTGAGAACTTTCAAACATCTGAGAACAACACCAGAGGAACATCACACAAAAGAGAGAAACGCTTTGGTTGTGATGTGTGTGGGAAACAATTACGCGACAGATATCTTCTAAAGATCCACACAAGAATTCACACAGGAGAGAAACCTTTTGGTTGTGATGTTTGTGAGAAACGATTTAGCAAAATATCTGATCTGAAACGACACAAAATAGTTCACACAGGACAGAAACCCTGTGTTTGTGACGCTTGTGGGAAACAATTTAGCGACATATCAAATTTGAAGGTCCACATGAGAACTCACACAGGAGAGAAACCCTTTAGTTGTGATGTTTGTAAAAAAAGATTTAATCGCAAGTATAAATTGAAGGAACACATGAGAACCCACACTGGAGAGAAACCTTTTGGTTGTGATGTTTGTGGTCAAAGTTTTGCTTATAAGAAAAGGCTTTCCAATCACATGAGTGACCACACAGGAGAGAAATCCTATAAATGTGATGTTTGCGGTAAAGAATTTAATAATAAGTCTGATTTGAGTCGACACATGCAAATTCACACAGGAGAGAAACCTTTTGGTTGTGATGTTTGTCAGAGACCATTTTCTCGCAGGGACAATCTGAAGGTGCACATGTTAACCCACTCACAGGAGAAACCTTATGTTTGTGATGTTTGTCAGAGAAGATTTAATAAATTGAGTGACCTGAATCGACACATAGGAATTCACTAAAGAGCAGGGGTCTCAAACAGCGGACCCCGGTCTGGGTCCGGACCCACGGGGGTGCGATGTTACTTTAACAAAATGTTGAGCCGCATCTGAAACATGTTATTGGGGTTATTTATCATCAACATTCAAAACTTTTAGGCGACACTGAAAATTATTTTTCTGCAAAAACTGACTTCATGTCAATGTTAAGGGATTTATCATGAAATGGCAACTGGTCCTGGAGAGAGTGGACCATGATGGACTGACTTATGTTTTATCTGATTGACAACATGGTAATGCCTACGGGAAATACTAGCAACATGGATAGCATTATGCCAAGGTGGTTGTGTGTATATTTAGTCTTGTCTCTGTACATTTTTTTTGTATTATGTCTGTTTATAGCCTGCACTGTAGTACCTTGTTCCATTGATTAGAAAAAAGAAAAAAGTGTTTGTTGATATTTGACTCAATTGTGATGATGAATGTTGGGACCTCAATAAAGAGAAGCTGTTAAAATAATAATCATGAAACCAAATCTGGTGTTTTTTATTCAGACTTGTCAGATCATTTCTTCTGTTTCAGTATTGCTCTCTGGATATAAAAAACGATAAACCTAAAAAAGAAATACTGGTAAAATGGATTATGAATATATCTAATGTGGATACACTGTACTCTGAAACTAATGCCAATAATGCATATAACAATATCATGCAAGTTATCAAGGTTTACTTCAATGAGTCTTTTCCAGTTTGTTATTGGAGGATTCAGAGGACAGACTGGCTGTGGTGGGACTGGGAATGAGTTATTTAGCCTGCACAGGTAGCGTTCTAGCCAAGGAAACGCTCATACGAATCACGTGCGAGTTCTCCTTCCCACTTGACATGGCTAAACCAATCAGGTTTGTGTATTACCATTGATTAACATTGACAATCAGTCTTTAATTTTAAATATGTTAGAATAAATAAAAACTGTTGTGAAGTTGGGTATGTTCTTATTTGTGTGGTATTCTGACCAATGAGTTAATGTGTATCCAGCCTCCTGTTTAACCAGGCACATGTGTGAAGCCTATGCAATAAACGTGAATATTAGAAAGAATATTGACTCTTTTATGCTAATATAATGAAGAAATCACAAAAACCATCAAATGTCAGTGTGTATAAAACAGTGAAATGTGATGAACTGGGTTGTTTTGGTCCTAAATGTCTTTGAAAGGTTCCAGTGTTGGGTAATGTACACACTCTAAGCTGTGATATGAATTATTCTGTAACTGTATAAATCACAGACTGAGCTGCAGTGTCTTTGCTCGTCAAGGTGTGAATGTGGATGAAATACACACATTTGTATTTGTGATCAAATATTTGTTTTGGCATTTTAAAGCTCATTGTTTTACAAATATTTTAGATTTTTTTTTTTTTTTTTTAAATCTGTCCATTTTTAATAATTCTGCCTTTTTTCCAAGTGTTGGACCTACGCGTGGTGTGTTTCCTTATCGACTAGTCGACTACTCTATTACACCAGGTGTTAATAAAACACTTCACATTAAGCATAAATATAATCTACAAGGTAAAACCAATGTCTTTAAAAACAATGCGTGTGTTTAAATTTATCGCTTTGTTTTGACGAAATCGTCACATGAGGAAGAGAGACTAAAGTCTATGATGGACTGAAACAGTCCAAATACTGGTGGATTTAAATAAAAATATCAGCAGGAAGATCCTCCTGGTTGATCTAACCTCCATGGAGGTTCAGAGAGGAACTTGATAGAAATTTGGTAAAGTTTCCATCATCTGGTTTAGGCCTCATCACCTCCGTCTCCATGACAACAGACAGAATGAAGCTCAGAGTGATCATGGAAACTTTCTCTGTTATTCATAGAAATGTATATTTAAAGATTATTTAATGCTCTGGAAGCTTTGAGTTTTTTATTTATTTATTTTTAGGAGGAGATGTTTGTCATTGTTTTAATGATTGAGAGATTTTTTTACAAAGTAGATTTGAAAAAAACGAGAAAAAAAAAAACGTTGAATACTTTCTCTTTATTATGTCTTAATATGGTCACCCTACAATTATGTGAGTGTGGACAGTGTCAAACAGTTCAACATGTGTTTCTAGAATAAAATCAGTACAGCACAGAAATGCAGCATCTATTTACAAACGTCTGGATTAGGAGTTTAGGTTTTTACTCTTTTTTTTACTGAACTTTGTCACAATTAGAATCAACAGATGATCTTCAAAGCTGTGCTGCAGTTTCTCCAGGACACTGGGACACGTGGAGGATCTAGTAGTTAAACTAAAAACCAGTAGAGGGCAGTAAAACGGCTTCTAGCGTCCATTCTGCCGGAAATACAGACGAAGAAGAAGAAACTCCAAAGAAAAAACCAGTAGAAGAAGAACGAGGAGGAGAAGGTAAGAATCTGTTCTCCGTCTTTAAAGCTGATTATTGTCGGTCAAACCTCCTTTAGTAGAACATCTGCACCGTTTTTATCTTCCTAACACTGACCGTTCCACTCAGCCCAGCCTCAGGGTAACACGGTCACCAGTTGAACCGTAACACCAGCTCAGCACCACTTAGGCCTTTTCCACCGGACAGGAGCTGGAGCTAACTCTGAGCTAGCATGTGTGTTAGCTAGATGTAGCAGCTATAGATCTATACTAGATATGTGTTAGTGTTCATATAGATCTATACTAGATATGTGCGCTACTGTTCATATAGATCTATACTCGGGATCGATCGATATGGGTTTTTTAGGGCCGATGCCGATACTCATTTTTCAGCTTAGCCGATGACCGATACAGACTGCTGATTTTCTTGAACCGATACTTGGAGCCGATATTACTTTTTTCCCCCTCAATTTACATCATAAAAATTACACAAAGATGATAATATATGCTACAAGTTTCAATTTAAAAAAGGAACATTTATTAAAATGAACAAACGTGAGGTAGAACGACACCAAGTAAAAAATATTTAACAAATAATAAAAACAGGTGAACAAGAACAAGTAATAAATAGAGTGAGATCTCATGAAATATTATGAAAGAACTGGTCGTCCTTTTCCTAAAATAGCTTTGACAAAAGTTGGCCTGACTGAAGATATATTTTATTAACAGGATTGAGTATAAAGATATATAATTATAATATTAAACATAAAAAGAAACCATGAATTATAGTCCATTCCAACACAACCCCAGAACATAAATTAGGAAAATAACGTGATGTCAGATGCGCATTAAGCAACAAACTGTTGTAGTTTCTGTTCTGAATTTCATCAACATTAACGAGAATAAATATTTAAACAAGTAGTAAACTGTTTCTCAAAGTCAAAAACGTCTGGGGGAGGGAAAGAAACACACACAGCCAAACCTCCAGCAGCTGATCATTAACTAGAAATGCGACACAACACGTGGACCCACAGAGTTAAACAGTTATAAGATGCTTTGAAAGTTTAACACCTGCCTTTGGGATTGAAGAGCTTGTTTCATCCTGTGCTAGTGGGGGGAGGCTACAGAGCAGCCGCTCTGTTAATAAAGTGGATTGGCAAATGCAGCAGCGCATTGGCCGATGCACGTAAAACAGGCAAAAAATCGGCCTATTGAATCGGTCGATCACTAATCTATACTAGATATGTATATGTCTGTTGGGTCGCAGACACCAACAAACATATACAATTCATATAGATCTATACTACGTACATTTCTGTTCATATAGATCTATGCTGATCTATCCTGACATGTGTACAGTGATCTTTTGATTCCATGTTGACCTTTAGTTTAAATCTTCTTCTCTGTGAATAATTGCAGTTGATAAAGGAGATCATGACTCAGCAAAACCAGGAGGCAAAGCAGACTGACAGAGAACCTGAGGAGGTAACATCACAGATCTATGACCATGTTTACTGCAGACTTCTCTAACCTACATATTTCTACAGCTGTTCACACTCATCATTAACTGATTAAATATATTTACTGTTTCCCAGAAACTGGAAATAAAAGCTTTGTTCCAGACCAAGAGGATTCCAGCCAACGTCCTGTGTGGTAATTAAGTTGACTTTTATTTTGAAATGAATCTGAAATAACTTCTAACACATTGTAAAACACATTTTATGATGTAGAAACATCAGTTACATAAAATATTTCTTGAAAGAAAAGGTTATGACAAATACACAGATGTCACATACAGTCATCTTTGATGTTTTTATGTAGGCCTTTTTCCTTTAATTAGTTTTTTTCATCTAGTAAAGGGATACTCCACTGTTTTTACAAATGTGGCCTTAGAACTCTGAAATGTCCTTATTAGAAAATCTGTGCCTAACAAAACACATTATTTTGCACCATATTTGTTTTATTAACTTTTAAAAATGGGAAAACTTTACTGTTTGAGAGTCTGTGCACCGCCATGTTGAAATAATGGCATTGATGACGCTAATCGTCCCTTTCAGTCCATTGATGTTGAAGCATTCAGGATCGTTTCAGCAGCTTTTTCAATCAAAATAGCAACTTGTGCTACTTTGGGTTGATCTAAAAATCAGTAAAAGTTTAAAAAGTCGATATAAACCTCTTTTGTTTACCGAAATTTGATAAACAAAATCCGTGAGCCTAAAAAATATCTGATCGCAGGGGGTGGTTTTCTGTTTTATAGATGGCATGAAGAAGAGCAAAAAATCTGGACTTAAAGCATAAAACTTTACCTTTCATTATGTAGAAACTGTCATTCAGCGCAAAGTAAACACTAAACGTTACCATTATATATGTTAAAAAACGCGACTAAAAACTGTGTTTTAACCCTGTCAGCGGTGACACGCTTTCAGTGTGAGCTTGTGCATGTGAGGGATCGAGAACGAGCAGTGTAGCGTCAGGTCAAATGAGTGGGCCAGAACTGCTGATTTAGTGACTTCTAATTTCCTTTTCCTTATTGCGAAATCAACGTAAGAGCTGGATGAAAATAAACCACAAGAAAACAATTAAACAGTTAGCTTAGCTTTTAGAACACAGGCCAAAGTTTGATTGTTTATTCCGAGTTCATTGTACATTACATATACACATCACTCTTTTCAAACTAACATACTTTCATATATACATGAACTCGAAAAGGAGTGGGAGGAAGTAAACTTATAAGTTCCCACCCCTGTAATTGTCATAATTCATATATCAGTGGTTGTTTTCTTTCACAAAAGTTTTCTGAAATTTTTTGTTGACAAGATAACTGCTATTAGGGACTCAACATCTTCTTTCAAAGTAGTTGATCCCTGTGTTACTTCTGTGTGTTGTGCGGCTTTTGAGCATTTTGAACCCGTGTCCCTTAGCGACCTGTCCGTTGTTGTGCATAAATTAAGAGCTTCTAACTGTCCATTTGATTGTCTCCCTCCTAAACTGCTCAAAGATGTTTTGGGGGCGATTGGGCCTCATATGCTGGCGATTATAAATTCCTCGCTGACATCAGGCTGCGTTCCAAGTTCCTTTAAACATGCTGTTGTTCAGCCTCTGCTTAAGAAGCAAAACCTGGACTCTGAAGTCCTGGCAAACTACAGGCCAATTTCTAAATTGCCTTTCTTATCAAAAATCTTGGAAAAACTGGTTTTTGCTCAAATACAAACTTATCTGGATGTAAATCGTATTTTAGAAAAATTTCAATCTGGCTTTAAGTTACGTCACAGCACTGAGACTGCACTCTTAAGAGTTTTTAATGACCTTATTTTAACTGTTGATTCAGGCTGCTCTTCTCTTTTGGTACTTTTAAATTTAACGGCAGCATTTGACACTGTCAACCATGAAATATTGCTTTCACGCCTCAAAAATCATGTTGGCATTAAAGGTACTGCCTTAAGTTGGTTTAGATCGTACCTTGAAAATTGATCTCTTCCCGTTCACCTTGGTCCTTATGTTTCTGGAGTTGCCCCACTCAGCTGTGGTGTGCCGCAGGGCTCCATTTTGGGCCCCTTATTGTTTTCAATGTATATGTTGCCCATTGGGTCAATTTTCAGAAAATATAAAATTGACTTTCATTGTTTTGCAGACGACCTGCAAATTTATCTGCCTTTGAAGCCAGGCACAGACAATGCTCAAGTTTTGTTTGACTGTTTACAGGAAGTAAAGGACTGGATGGCTCAAAATTTCCTAAAACGTAATGACTCCAAAACTGAAATTGTTGTATTTGCTAACTCATGTGATGTCACTGCTCCTTTGAGTATCTATTTCCACGAGTCTGCTAGGAATCTTGGAGTTGTTTTGGACAGTTCATTTAAGTTTGACAGACAAATAAGTTCAGTCGTCAAAAATAGCTTTTTTTCAGAGGCTTTTGCTCAGCAAAATCAAACCCTATTTGCCTCACGCCGACCTGGAGCGTGTCATTCATGCTTTTATTACGTGTCGCTTAGATTATTGTAACTCTCTGTACTGTGGGCTCGATCAAACTTCCATCCGGCGTCTACAGTTGGTTCAAAACGCAGCGGCACGTTTGCTCATGGGAAGTAGGAAACGTGAGCACATAACTCCTGTGTTGGCCTCTCTGCACTGGCTTCCAGTCAGTTTTAAGATTCAGTTCAAGATACTGTTGATGGTTTTGTCAACAGTCTGAATGGGTTGGCTCCATCCTACCTTTCGGAGCTTTTGTTGATCCGTGATCCAGGTCGAACACTGAGATCATCCAATCAAATGACTCTGGTGGTGCCAAAATCTAAGCGCAAAACCAGAGGAGACCGGGCTATAGCCGTAGCGGCTCCGAGTCTCTGGAACAGCCTTCTGATGAATGTCAAAATGGCCCAGTCCATTCATGTTTTCCAGTCATTGTTGAAAACCCATCTTTTTGCTTTGGCCTTCAACACAAGTTGAGCAGATCCCATGTATTTCATTATTATTGTTTTATGTTGTATATTTTGTGACTGTTTTTACATTGTACTTTATAATGTTTGTTGTACAGCACTTTGGGCAGTTGTAGCTGTTTTTAAATGTGCTATATAAATAAAGTTGACATTGACGAAACAGTTAACGTAACAGATCAACAGTTTACATGCAAGAAACATACATATGTATACACATAAATATTCAAAAAGAAATGTTACTAACAATGCTAAGTACTTTAGATCACAATCTACTGTCAAGCTCATATGTAACAGTTTTTTTTAAATATGTATTAATATCATTCTAATACTCAGAACACCTCCTACATGTTTCACCCAGATACACCCTTTACCTTTATAGTCTATAAATATATTTTATTATTTGATTTATTTTTTAGTCACAAAAATCAGCGCTATTGTTATAGTTCAGCGTCATCAAGCACAATGATGTTTTTAGCACTGTTATTGCCATTTATTATTATTATTTTTATTTATTTTTTTTTCGATCTACTCCCTGCAAAATTCACGTTCATTAGTCAATATTCTTTGTCATTTCCATACTCTGACAACATATTCCCTTTATATTTCTTTTTAAACTTGTAAATATTTGTGCAGTGTTTTATATGGTTCCCCAAACCATTCCAGAGTAGGACTCCGCCTACTGACACACACCAACTTTTCCCGGTGGATCCATCAATGGGACTTTAAAGTGACCACATCCCCTCAGGCTTTACTGCCCTTCATTTTTACAAAATCATTTCTGGTTGTTATATAGCAATACATTATTGTTTGCCTTGTATAAAAGGAGTACAGTATATAGTTTTACCAAATCAGTGAGCTTCAGAAGTCCAGATTTTAAAAATAGACAGTTTGTGATCAATGTAACCAACTTTATGTATAACTCTTATAGCACATTTTTGTAATAAAAAGAGGATGTAGTGAGCTTTTATAGATGTTACGCCATATTTCTAAGCAATAAGTTAAAGACGGTAATATTAACGTGCAGTACAGCATGCGGAGAGCATCATACTAAGAATGCTTTAAACTTTATTACTGAAATGCTTTTTGCAACTTTAGATTGTTTAAGGCTTATGTGTGGCTTCCATGATAGTTTGTCCACTGTTATACCTAAACATTTGCATTCAGATACCGTTTCAATTTGTATACCATCTATGATTTATTGTTTTTCAGGTTTATTTTTGCAGTTTCCAAAAAACATAACTTTAGTCTTTTTCAGATTTAAGGATAGTTTGTTTACGTCCATCTATTTTTTCACTTTCCTTAGTTCATCATTGACGATACTAATTAGTTAACAATAATTTTCATTTGAATAAAACATATTAGTGTCATCTGCAAATAGAATCATTTTTAACAGCTGAGAATTCTTAAATATGTCATTTATATACAAGTTCAATAATTTTGCACTTAAAATTGAACCTTGGGGCACTCCACAGGAAATGTCCAAACACTTTGATACATGCTCAGCCATTTTTACAAACTGTATTCTCCCCAACAAATAACTTTGCATCCATTCCAAAGCAACTCCCCTTATACCATACAGTTCTAATTTTCTTAACAATATTGAGTTATTGATCATATCAAAAGCTTTTTTTAGATCTATAAATATGGCCACTGCATACTTTTTATCTAATGCATTATTAATCTCTTTTATAGCTTCAATAATCGCCATAGACGTTGATCTTTGACTCAGAAATCCGTATTGACCTTCATTTAATAATTCACATTTTTCTAAAATAACATTATAATCTATCACATAATTTTTCTAGAATTTTTGAAAATTGTGGGAGCAAAGAGACTGGCCAATAATTTGTAAAAATGTGTTTATTTCCATTTTTGTATAATGGAACGATTTTAGCACTTTTGATTTTGCTTGGAAATTTTCCTGATGAGAATGATAAATTCTAGATGTTTACAAGAGGTTTTGTGATGCTACTTATAACTTTTTTGACGAGTGCCCTATCAATGTCGAAGCAGTCTAATGAAAATTTGTTTTTAAATGTTTTCACGACTGTTATGATCTCTAGCTCATCTACATGAGTAAGAAAGATTGATTTTGGATTTCTGTCAATGAGCGGTCCATTTTTAGGACCTGTTAAAACTGTTTACCTTGTTTATATTATCACATTCTTCATTGTAGTCCATAAAATAATTTGGATAATCTACAACCATTCTTTATTACACTATTTAATATTCCCCAAACATTTTTGGTGTTACTTAGTTTTTTATAATATAATTTCTTACTAGATCTCATTATATCAGTCAACTTATTCTCATACAGTTTACACCTATTTATGGATTTTTTTTGTTTTTAGTTTAATAGATTTTATGTAAAGATTTTTTTTCTTTTTACAAGCATTCTGCAACCCTTTAGTCATCCAAGGACATTTTGCAAACTTCTTGTTAGGGACATACTGTACCTCTTTAACGGACAGTTTTTGTTGTACAAGACCATGAACGTATCCAAAAAATGACTAAAAGCTCTGTCCACATCCTGCTCTCTAAACTGATCTCCAGTCTTGGAAATTTAATTTGTCTTTCGGTGAACCAATAGAATCTTTGTTTTTTATTTGTTTGTATGTGTTTATCTTTATTACTATTACAGTATTATTAAAGATGTAACGATTCACTCAACTCCCGATACGATTCGATTCACAATACTGGGTTCACGATACGATTCTCTCACGATTTATTTTACAAAATGGGACTGTAGACAAATGATGATTTAAAAATATTCCTGTATTTTTTTGGGGGAAAAAACTAGAAAATACTGTACTATTTTCCTTTTATTTTTCATTGTCAAAAGAATCCCTTGATAAACTATACAAAACAATGCAATTTAACGAAAAATAAATCTTTAATGAAATAAATAAAGGAATAATACAAATGAAGAAGAAGCTTATTAATTTAAATTCTGGTTCTATAGTAAACAATGCAAAACTGCATAATAGTTATTTTTCTTTTTAAAAGTGCAACAAAAAATTTATTTTGTGCCTTAACAATTTGGACTTTAAAAAAAAAACCAGTCTGCACTGTATTTACGTCAGATAATTGTTTGGACCAGCTGAGGGCGCTGGTAACCCAGTGGTCGGTTGGTATGCAGCTTTTCTGTGCAGTGAAGAAGAGATGCTATGCTATGCTATCAGACAGAGCTAATAGAGAAACGGGCCTTTTACAGATATTCACGTAATATTACAGATATTCTTTCGGTGCTGAAGGGGTAAGGAATAATTTATGAACATGTTTAAGAGTAGAAGGCGGCAAGAAAGAAAGTAGTAGCAGATTAAGCCCGCCGCCTCAGCATTTGGACAAGAGGATAAATAGATAGCACCCTCTGCTGTTTAAAAAAAGTACTGCGATTTTCAGAAAATCGATATGAACCGTGATAACTATGAATTAACTGCTATACGATTAATCGTTACATACCTAATTATTATACTTCTAATTTTCATCATACAGTAACATTCTTGCTTTACTTCCGTGCTTGTTTTGTTACTGTCAATTTCCGTGTTTTCATATGTATCAAAGCCTTCAAAATAAAGTTACGCAGAATCAGAAAAGTTCCTTCTACAGTTTAAAAACAGTACAAGGAATTTAAATTGGTAGTTGGTGTGAAGAAGAAAATAAAATCAGAAATCATAATGATGAAAAGTATAAATGTATACAGTACATAGCTTAAAGCTAATCACATTACAGTGAGCTGAGACATATGCTAAGTAGTTTACTGAAGACCCAAACATGTTCCAGACCCAAACTCTTATTTTTATTTTTTGAATTTCAAATATCAATGACAGTATGAATTCATATTTTTTTCTCTCTCTAAAGTTTGAGCAAAATGAGAATTCTGGCGTCACTGGTGCAAAAAGCGACACAGGCTCTCCTATAGCAATGTTAGCATGTGACCCACTTTAGTGTGTCTGTGTGTAGCTCAGCACTATTTAAGCGTTTGTTATCGGTATCGGCAGATAATCAAAGTTGTTGCATCAATATCTGTATCAGAAACTATAAAGTGGTATCGTGTCATCCCTATAGTCACCATGTTTTACGTGTTGCATATGTTTGTTCCATCTCATAATCAGAATAGATGCTAAAGCAGCCATGTGTTTACTTCAACGTGCAGTTTATTGGACCAAACTAATGACAAAAGCGTGTGAATAACTGAAGAAAGTCTTCATGTTCATCAGCTGTGGATTCTCCTCCTCTGAAACACAGAAGCTGCTCAGCTTCAAAACAATACAGAGTTTACAGTTTTAAAACATACAATACTGTTATTTGAAGCATGGAGTTCTTTCTTTATGACTTCAACTATCATATTTAGCACAAATGAAAATAAAAATATCACTGATTCTCATAAATCTAAAGTGTTTGTACTTGTTTTACTGTGGAGCGTCACACATACATAAATATCAGTGCACACACCCATTCACTCGTACACATATTATAAATGTTATTTATAATAATTATTACATAATTAGACTGATATGTAAAGTAGAGCTGAGTCTAATGATGTGAATAATGAGTGTAGAGATGTCTCTGATGGTCCTGGTTGTGTTCAGGGTTTCCTGCAGATGTTCCTGATGGTGTTTCCTGTAAACATGGACTGAAGCTCCAGGATCATCTCCACATAAAGAAGGAAGAGGAAGAACTGTGGGAAAGTCTGGAGGAAAAGCAGGAGACGGATATCACGGCTGTTACTGTGAAGAGTGAGGATGAAGAGGAGGAAGCTCAGTGTTCTCTGCTACACTGGAGACAAAGTGAGGAGAACATCAAAGGAGAACCTGCAACCTGCAGCTCAGCTAAACTCATGAAAGTAGAACCAAATGGAGACATCAGTGAAGGCCCAGAAGCAGCAAACACTTGTACACAACAAGACACTGATGGAGAGGAAACAGACTGCTCTGACACTGAAGACAGTGAGGATTGGAGGGAACCTTTGTCCCAGTCTGAAGCTCAGAGTGAACACATGGACATGAGCTGTGAGAACTTTCAAACATCTGAGAACAACACCAAAGGAACATCACACAACACACAGAAACCCTATGGTTGTGATGTGTGTGGTAAACAATTTTGCAGACAATCAAATCTGAAGATCCACATGACAAGCCACACAGGAGAGAAACCTTTTGGTTGTGATGTATGTGAGAAACGATTTATATACAAGTGTCTTCTGAAGCTTCACATGAGAATCCACGCAGGAGAGAAAGGATTTGGTTGTGATGTGTGTGGGAAACGATTTAACAGACAGCGAAGTCTGAAGAGCCACACAAAAAGCCACACAGGAGAGAAACCCATTGCTTGTGACGTGTGTGGGAAACGATTTAGCAGACAACGAAGTCTGAAGAGACACACACAAATCCACACAGGAGAGAAACGTTTTGGTTGTGATGTGTGTGAGAAACGATTTACAGACAAGTTTGTTCTGAAACGTCACATGAGAATGCATGCAGAAGAGAAAGAATTTGGTTGTGATGTGTGTGGGAAACGATTTAGCGACAGAACAACTTTCAACAACCACACAAGAATTCACACCGGAGACAAACCCTATGGCTGTGATGTTTGTCATAAAAGATTTATTTCCAAGCAAGAAGTGATTATTCACATGAAAATTCACAAGGGGGAGAAACCCTTTGTTTGCAACGTGTGTTGGAAACAATTTGGCAACAGAACAGATCTGAAGAAACACACAATAATTCACACGGGAGAAAAAGACTTTGGTTGTGATGTGTGTGGGGAACGATTTAGCGACGAAACAACTTTTAACAACCACACGAGAATTCACACCGAAGACAAACCCTATGGCTGTGATGTTTGTCATGAAAGATTTATTTCCAAGCAAGAAGTGATTATTCACAAGAAAATTCACAAGGGGAAGAAACCCATTCTTTGTAACGTGTCTTGGAAAGAATTTAGCGACAGAAAAGATCTGAAGAAACACACGACAATTCACACGGGAGAAAAAGACTTTGGTTGTGATGTGTGTGGGGAACGATTTAGCGACAGATGTCTTCTAAAGATCCATACGAGAATTCACACTGGAGAGAAACCTTTTGGTTGTGATGTTTGTGAGAAGCGATTTAGCAAATTATCTTATCTGAAACGTCACAAAATAATTCACACAAGAGAGAAACTCTTTTTAATCACAAGTATACACTGAAAGAACACATGATAATCCACACTGGAAAAAAACCTTTTGGTTGTGATGTTTGTCAGAAAAGATTTACTAAAATGTGTGGAAAAAAATAATAGGAAGATCATATTATGAAGAAAAAGTAAAAGAAACAGACGGAGCTGAAGGAAGGGAGAGACTCAGACGATGGCGTCCTGAATACCTCTGCACTAGAGAGAAACTCTCTGGATGGGATGTTTGTAGTAAAACTTGTAGTTCCAAGAAACTTCTAGGGCCTACACTACGAAGCTGAACTTCCTCGTATCACGGTATCTTTCTGGATTTAATTTGTCTGTGCTGTATTACGACGCTGGCTAACATCTTAGCGAGCTAAATCACCATGGTAACTTAGGTTAAACACCCAACCTGGTCTAGTTATGAAGTGGATCAGATCTGAGCAAGTACTAAAGCCCCGCCTCCTGACTAATCAGCTTTCTTGTAAAATGAGCTGCCCATTGTTAGAAGATCCTGGTTGGTACAGATCTGACAACTGAGTTTAGGAAAGAAAGATTATCAATGGTTAAATTAATCCTTTTATTTAGTGATGACATCATTTCGGAAACACAGATTTACATCTGATGGACTGATCTACAGTCAGCTGATGAAGCATCAACTCATTCATTAATTCATACTCTATCAGTGGTGTTGATAGCTTTTCAATGTAGTAAGTCCCCGGGACCCACAGGTGGTGATTTGAGTGGGTCCATGGGAAATTCAAAGGGTCCCCAATAAAAAAAGTTTTTTTTTGCTATTTCTTATATTCTTCTATTTCTTAAATTGTAGTGTTAAACTCTCCTCATGGTGGTATGATTTGGCTATAATTAGCAGATATATTCATGTATGTTCAAAATGTATCTGAAATTAAACAAATACAATTTCAAATCTGAAAAGTTTATTGCATAACTGTCACAGTGACAGGTTATATTGCACTTTTGTAGCAACATTAAAAAACACCAAATTAAATGACTATTTCAAATTAAAACAAAATGGTGTCTGTTGTACAAAAATAAATTATCAATAAAAGTGCTGATTTTAACACAAACAAAACATTCTCATCAAAATAAGACAAAATCTTCTTGTCTGAACATCAACTAAATCAAATGAAGTGAGTTAATCACTATGAAACTTATAGCACAAAATTTAACTTAACTAACAACAATGCAAAATCTGTTAATAAAAATAAAATGATCAGATATGTCTGTGGAGTATTGTCAGCAGCTAGTTAACTGGCTGATTGTTGTTGTAGTGGGTAAACTAATATGTACTTAAGGGGATCGTGAGTTAATGCGTAAAGGGGTCGCGCTGACGGCTAGGTTTTTTTTGTTAGTTACTGTGATCTTAAACATAAGTTGTTGTTTACAATGTATCGTACCTAGCAACATCACTGCTTACTACTAAGAAGTTTGTATCTTTGACTTAGGGCCCTATGAAATCCGTTTTATTTTTTTCCAAATTTCGTTTTATTTTTTCCCAAATTCTGTGTTTTCCACTTTAATTTTTTTTAATTCCGTTTTTTAATAAATATTTATCATTTTTAAAGAAAAGATTTGTTTTTAAATCCAGTGAGAAAATAAAATAAATGAAAAAAAAAATCATAAACAAAAATTTATGTAAAAAATTAAGGGAGATACATTTAAAAGGTAGATATAAGTTGTAGTGACATGGATTATTCTAATTGCTCCTTTTTAATTATTTATATGTTATATAAAGATGTATGAGAACATCATTAATGACACCCAATTTCCTCTCAGGGATCAATGGTTTACTGAATCTGATCAGGTTTAATTAATGATTAAGTTTTGATCAACTTAGTTTATATGAACCTATTTTAAATGATCCTATCTTCTGTAGCTCTGATGAGATGTTGTTTGAATGTAACATTCTAATAACGTTGTTCAAACTAACTTTTATTTTGTATACGGAAGTTCCCATAAAATCTGTTGTACTTGAGGTAGCTAGCTGACTGAATGTTTTACCTATAGACACGGTCAAAAGGCTGGAATAAAAAGAACTAAATGACAACATGGACTGAGTTATTCTTAGTTAACCAGACACAACAGTTTGAACACTGAGCAGGTGAAGATGATTAAAGCTGATCACGTTCTCACGGAGCACCGCGGCGCTACACAAAAAACGGACCGAGCTTTCAGGGGGGAGGGCGGTGCACTTAATAAGCGGTCCCAGGAAACATTTTGAAATGAAATCTGTGTTAACTTGCTAGTTGTTGTTGTAGTGGCTAAACTAGCATGTACACAAGGGAATCATGTGTGTGCTAAGTTAATGCGTAAAGGGGTCCACTGATGGCTAGATTTCTTTTGCTAGTTACTGTGATTTTACACAGAAGTTGTTGTTCACCATGTGTCGTTTTTCATGGGAAAAATGAGGTGCGTCCCTGGGACACATGGATAGTGGATTTAATGCGTCCTTTTAGATTTTTATGCGTCAGGGACGCAGGACGCGTACCGAGCAACATCACTGCTCTATAGTGAGGCTGACGGCATCAGCAGGAACATACTATAGTTAAACCATGTGCTCTCACCTGAAATCACCTGGGTTAGTGAACATATTTATATCCTGCTTCATAGTACAGCATCTCTCTGACAGTAAATGTTTAAGTGAAGCTAACATATAAATCCAGGCTATAATTATCAGACTTTGTATTACTATTTGTTATGATCTAATTTGTTTTAATTCTGTTCCTTTGAGCTGTCCTGTGTTTTCCCTTTGTCTTAATTCTGATTACTTTTTTCTTTTTTTACTATATATACTTTTCATCTTTATACAATAATTAGTATTAGATTAGAAGTGTTCTAATAATCCAATAGTCATTTTTATGACCTTAAATTGAGCTTGAAGTGAATCATGTAATTGTTCATCTCTCACATGTATTTTAATTACATGATACCTACCTCACTGATTTCATTATGCACTGTTGAATTGTTGATAATAAATGGTAAACCTTATTTCTGGGTTTGGTTAAAGTTCTTGTTTTGTCTGGTTATTAAAGAGTAGATAGAGGTCAAACTCTACCCTGGCTCATTAGAGTTTAATGGTGATTTATTTTAATTAACCATTCTTTTCAAAAAGGGGAGTGGCACATTAGCATGAAGTTTTAACATAATTAGCTCAATCATTAATATTAATAAATAACTCCATCTAACTCCTACAAACAATTAGATTCAACTAATCAAAGTTCACTTCAATGAGTCTTTTCCAGTTGGTTATTGTTCCAGAAATCGAGGTAAAAAAGTAAAAAACCATGGTTTACATCAGACTTGTTAAAAATGTTAAGGAACAAAAATAAATTGTTCAAGAAATATGTCTCTAATCCTACTATGCTTGATCTAAATATCTACAAAAAGTTCAGGAATAACTCTATTCATTAAGATCTGGAAAAATTAAGGATTTTCAAAGCAAAATAAACAATAATTCAAATAATATGAAAGCAACTTGTTCAAAAATACATTTTCTTCCTCAGATACCAGTTTACCCTCAGTGTTTGTTGAAGGTTCAGTTACATTTGGAAATTATTTTGTCGCATAGAAATGTAATAACTTTTTAGTTAATTCTGGTTCAGAGCTAGTGAAAAATATATTATCCACAAGTCTCATCCTTTTAGCCCGCTGACATTAAAGAAATAAGTGATATAAATGTTTAACTAATTTTTATAATAACTCATCTATAATGTCAGGAAGAAATATGTAAATAAAAATATTGGTCAAATCTTGTCATCAGTAACATTGTGCCATTTCTTGATGTTATATATTTTTTAACTTTATATATATATATATATATATATATAAAGTGGAAGCTTTGAAATAATCCTCTGAGGGTTTTCTGTGTTTTTTAAATGATTTTCTAACTAAATAAATGAATAAAAGTGCATTAAACAGGACATGTTGGAGGACTCAGAGGACAGACTGGCTGTGGTGGGACTGGGAAAGAGACGCTTACTGGGCTGATCCAGAGAATATAAAGACCTGGATAATGTAGGAGGTAAACAGATCCAGAAGAGGGCGGTAGAGCAACAATAAGGATGTAAGCAGCAGATAAACACCAAAGAAGAAGAACGAGGAAAAATCCGTAGAAGAAGAACAAGGAGGAGAAGGTAAGAATCTGTTCTCCGTCTTTAAAGCTGATTATTGTCGGTCAAACCTCCTTTAGGAGAACATCTGCACCGTTTTTATCTTCCTAACACTGACGGTTCCACTCAGCCCAGCCTCAGGGTAACACGGTCACCAGTTGAACCGTTGTCACGGTCTGAGTTCACATCGGTCTGAGATCGGTTGTGAGCATGCGCACTACCGGAAATTTAATTTATGCTACTTCCGCTTAGCTTTTTTCTACTTCTGTCGTGCTGAGATAAAATTAATTTCAAAACTAAGTACGTAGCAGTCACGTACTGAGATTTTAAGAGGAACTCAGTACGATGTGAACTCAGACCGTAACACCAGCTCAGCGCTACTGTTCATATAGATCTATATTAGATATATGCTACTGTTCATATAGATTTATACTATATACGTGTGCTACTGTTCATATAGATGTATGATAGCTATTAGAGCCCTGTCTATTCAGGATATTTGGGGCAGATATCGATATTAAAAACATAATAAATTACTTACTTGCTTTATTTACTTACTATTGAGGGGAAACATACAGAGACAGAGTAAATGTGTCCCCGTACTGCATCACAGCCATTGGACTGGTTGTTAGAGCTACTATCTTTACCAGGGACAACATATTTATTCCTGATTATTGTTTTATTGGGTTTTCTTTACCTGCGATTAGTTCTTGTTGTTATAGATCTATGCTGATCTATCCTGACATGTGTACAGTGATCTTTTGATTCCATGTTGACCTTTAGTTTAAATCTTCTTCTCTGTGAATAATTGCAGTTGATAAAGGAGATCATGACTCAGCAAAACCAGGAGGCAAAGCAGACTGACAGAGAACCTGAGGAGGTAACATCACAGATCTATGACCATGTTTACTGCAGACTTCTCTAACCTACATATTTCTACAGCTGTTCACGCTCATCATTAACTGATTAAATATATTTACTGTTTCCCAGAAACTGGAAATAAAAGCTTTGTTCCAGACCAAGAGGATTCCAGCCAACGTCCTGTGTGGTAATTAAGTTGACTTTTATTTTGAAATGAATGTGAAATAACTTCTAACACAATGTTGTTAAGTAACCTTCAGTAAAACACATTTTTATGATATAGAAACATCACAGTTACATAAATGTATCTGTACATTGTAACTGTTTTCTCATTAATCTAAAATGTTGGTGCTTGTTTTGCCATGTCATTTATAATAACTAGTGCAGTGCCTGTAGGAAGTATGTCTTGCTATACAAAAGTGTGATGTTAAGTTTTAATTTCTCTTTAATTCAGAATAAACTCCTCTTTAAAATGACCTTGAAAACACTTGTTTCCTAATGCAAATTTAATTCTAAATTAAACACGCGCACACATGCGGACGGCACCCCAGCCCCGGGACAGACTGCCCCCCGGCCGGACACCGTCCACCCGCTGCCCAGAGAGTGACTGGCGCTGCTGCACCCACAGGCTGCCTCTAACCCAGCAAACTGTTCCGCGTGATCAAAGCCAGCAAAGGCTCAATCCACAGTGCTGATGTCATCACTTCTAAAATTTGATAAAATTGTCCGTTCCCGGTATCATTGCAGTCCAAACAAATCCAACGTTGCACACCTTTGAACCAAGCAGCAGCCATGTTGAAAGTCTTGGGTCAATCTGAGCCTGATTCACAAAGATATTTGAGGAACACACACACTGACAGAGATTCTTTGCTTTATAGATAGATTATTATGTAACTAGACTGATATGTAAAGTAGAGCTGAGTCTAATGATGTGAATAATGAGTATAGAGATGTCTCTGATGGTCCTGGTTGTGTTCAGGGTTTCCTGCAGATGTTCCTGATGGTGTTTCCTGTAAACATGGACTGCAGCTCCAGGATCATCTCCACATAAAGAAGGAAGAGGAAGAACTGTGGGAAAGTCTGGAGGAAAAGCAGGAGACGGATATCACGGCTGTTACTGTGAAGAGTGAAGATGAAGAGGAGGAAGCTCAGTGTTCTCTGCTACACTGGAGACAAAGTGAGGAGAACATCAAAGGAGAACCTGCAACCTGCAGCTCAGCTAAACTCATGAAAGTAGAACCAAATGGAGACATCAGTGAAGGCCCAGAAGCAGCAAACACTTGTACACAACAAGACACTGATGGAGAGGAAACAGACTGCTCTGACACTGAAGACAGTGAGGATTGGAGGGAACCTTTGTCCCAGTCTGAAGCTCAGAGTGAACACATGGACATGAGCTGTGAGAACTTTCAAACATCTGAGAACAACACCAGAGGAACATCACACAACAGAGAGAAACGCTTTGGTTGTGATGTGTGTGGGAAATCATTTAGCAGTAGATCTTATCTGAAGATCCACTCAAGAATTCACACAGGAGAGAAACTCTTCAGCTGTGACGTGTGTGGCCAAAAATTTTCACAGAAGCCACATGTAATAAATCATATGTGGGTTCACACGGGGGAGAAACGATTTGGGTGTGACATTTGCAGTCAACGTTTTACTACAAAGTGGTATCTGGAGAAGCACCTAAGCATCCACCATGGAGAGAAACCATTCTGCTGTGATGTTTGTAGTCGACGTTTTAGCCAGAACACACTTCTGAAGCGTCACATGATGGTTCACACAGGAGAGAAACCATTTTGCTGTGATGTTTGTAGTCGACGTTTTAGCCACAAGACACATCTGAAGCGTCACATCTCTGTTCACACAAGTGAGAAACCGTTTTGCTGTCATTTTTGTGGTCGACGTTTCAGCCAAAGCACACATCTGAAGCATCACAAGATGATTCACACAGGAGAGAAGCCATTTGGTTGTGAAATTTGTAATCAAAGCTTTATTCAAAAGGCAAGTCTAAAAAAACACTTGAGACTCCACACAGGAGAGAAACCTTTTGGTTGTGATGTGTGTGGGAAACGATTTAGCAACAAAACACATCTCAAGATCCACACGAGAATTCACACAGGAGATAAACCTTTTGGTTGTGATGTTTGTGGTAAAGAATTTAATCGCAAGTCTAACCTGAATCGACACATGATAATTCACACTTGAGCAGGGCTCTGGACCAACAGGGGGCGCCATGTGGACCCAGACCCACATACTAAACAGGGCTGTGTCCGAATAGTCCCTCCTATCTCCTTTCCTATCCACTGTTTTTTAACCCCCGGAAATGTTTAAGTAGTTCATCATTTCCTCTCAAAATTCGGGATTTGCTTGTGTGTGCTGTTTGAAAACCGGCTGCTTATCTCCAAAATGGTGACTTCCAGGTTGATGACGTGCTTGATACATAGTTCTCACAGGCCACATGACCTTTCCGGAGACGCCATCTTTGAGGGCAAGCTTAGAGGCACACTTGTCTTGTTTACCTGCTTTGCTGCATTCTACATCACAAAAGACGGTTAAAATGTCTTACCAAACCAACACAAATGGCTAGAAAACTACCCAAAAAGCAGTGTAGAGATGGTTTAGATAAACAAACGAGACACAGATATGACAGTAAGTTGGAATGCATCAGTATATATCCGTACAAAGTTTGTCAAACCAAAATACCGCTGAACACAAATACCTTCCTGTTATAATGTTCATAGACATTCTAAACTATTTGGTTTGTTCTAACTATGGAACAGTTAAAGGCTTTTAAATCTGTGAACAGAGGCTAAACTTGTTTCAGTTGCCCACAGCAATGGTGCCGGGTCAGGAAATGCCCGTATATTGTGACCTGTGACGTCATATGGGAACTTTGTATATGTTTGTAGCCTATTTCACCCAATCTAACCTCCACCGGGGTTAATCTCAAAGCAAAAGTGGTCCTCTGCCGCCCTCTAGTGTGTGGGTTTGACCCTGGTTGTAGTGGTCCAGTAGGGTGTGCGTGTGTTCCTGGTTTTATTGTGCTGTGAAGTGGTGGTGTGCTTTTTTGCAGTGTAGTTTATTGATCAGGGTCCTGTGTGTTAAATGGGGCTGGGGCGGGGCCTTGTTGTGGAGTTCCTCTGAGCTGTGTTAGCACCTTAGTGACTTAATTAAATAAAGATTGTTTGTATCCCTCTGTCCCGTGGTGTATTTCTGACCTCTGACCTCTGACCAGACAGTGTTAAAAAAAGATGGTGGCATCAAATAAGATAGAACCCTATGCGACCACATCCTAACAACTCACGCTAGCAAATTAAATTACAATATTTTAAATGTACATGTTTGTTTATTGCATGCCATTTTAAAATCATAATATTACATTTTCCATACATTTTTAAATTATGCTTCTTATTCTGCTGCCTAACTTTAAACGTTTAGTTACGGATTAACCGCAAAAGATTTTGGCTTCAACACAAACTTATTTCAAGCTTAGTCTTTTCAATCTCAGAATAAGTTTGTGTTAAACATGATATTTTAAACATTTTCTCTTGTTTGGGTCACAGTTTATGAAGCCTGATCATCAGAGAACCACTGCCTTGTGTGAGCTAATGACCGTTTTACACTCCGTGGCGGAAGGGGGCGGTAATGAGCCAAAGAGATAGATGTTAAACATCCACAAAAGAAGAATATTAATTTTGTTTGACAATAATAAATTAATATGTGAGTAAATGTTTGTGTGATTATGATTCCTTTTGTCAACATTTCCCAAACTATTGAGATTTTGTTTCTTGAATTGATTGTTTATTTAGTTTTAATTGCCAATAACCTGAAATACATTTTGAATTAGCTTTTGTATAATTGTTGATGCTGTTGTCACATTATTTTGTGGCTGTGGATGTTTTTATTATAATATTATTAAGAAAATAAATGAAAAAGTTGCTCTGACGTCAGAGCTGCTGCTCGTCCGCTAAGTGGCAGTAAAGCGCGCTTTGACCACCATTAAAAACCACCGAAGAAGAAGAAATGAACGGTTCTCCGTGTGTTTGTAATGATCAGTTTAAAGAGTTCAGATAAACCGAGCACACATCTGTGCTGTACAATAGAGTGTTTAATGAACCATTCTTCATTGGAGGGAAAAGACGTAAACGAAGGTCGTTCACAAGCTAACACGGTTACCAGATTGACCGCTACACCGTCCAGTCTTTAGCTTAGCTTTAGCAACATGATGACAGACTCTTCAGCTGAAGAACACTCTGCAGGTTTGGACTTTTGAACTTTTATCATCAGATAAGATCAGATAATACTCTGTTAGTCCCACAATGGGACATCTGATCGGGTGATATTAAAACCCGGAAACATACAGAGACAGAGTAAATTCCTGATTATTGTTTTCAGGAGTTTTATTGTGTTTTATTTACCAGTGATTAGTTCATGCTTGTTTTTGCTTCTGTTCAGCATCTATAGTTGTCTGTTTGATTTGTGGTTGGCAATGATCAACATTGTGCCTGAAGGTTAAAGTTTACCTCACGCTATAAACTAGCATTTTTACCAGTTTATAAATATCGTTTTTCTAACATGTAAAAGGCAGTGGCTAAGCGCCCATATCCACTTTTCCCTAACCTTGTGCGTGACGTCACAAGGTTAAGGAAAGGTGTTAGGAGAGGAGTTAGGAAAAGGTCTGTTTTGACGATCAGACGCACTTCCACTAGGTGACGTAATAATCCTATGGCCGCGCCTTTTTTTTCCAGAAAATTCGACTCTTATCATGGCACTACTGAAACACTTCCGGGAGTCAAAGAGCAGTGGATAGAAAAGGAGATAAGAGGGACTATTTGGACGTAGCCTAAACCCTAACCGTAAACCTAACCCTAAAAATTGTTGCGATATAAAGTTATAATCTAACCCTAAGACGTTACATACGTGTACTTCGGTTGTCCGTACGAATAGACACTTTCTAATTAAAACAATGTGACCCACACTATCAGCTGGTTAGATAATTGTTTTGGGGGCGAGGTTTTATGTTGTGACCGCCAGGGGGCATCGCTAAGAATGCGATGTAGAGATGGTTCAGAGTTTGTCTTCTTTATTAGATATTTACAAGGGGTTGTCCTAAGGCTGGGAGATATAGCGAGTCTTTTATAAATACTGATTTATTTATTTAAGAGATACAACATAGGACGAGGGATGTAACGATTCACTCAACTCCCGATACGATTGAATTCACGATACTGGGTTCACGGTACGATTCTCTCACGATTTATTTTACAAAATGGGACTGTAGACAAATAATGACTGAAAAATATTCCTTTATATTTTTTGGGAAAAAAATCTAGAAAATAGAAAATACAGTGCTATTTTCCTTTTATTTTTCATTGTCAAAATAGTCCCTTGATAAACTATTCAAAACAATGCAATTTAACTAAAAATAAATCTTGAATAAAATAAATAAAGGAATAATACAAATAATGAAGAAGCCTATTAATTTAAATTCTGGTTCTATAGTAAACAATGCAAAACTGCATAAGGCCTGCCATGCGCTCAGTACAAACCAGGAAATAAGCAGGTCTGACTCAACTCTGATCTTACGTTACCATGGGGGCCCTTAAAGGAACAGTCCTCAGAAGGCCATCATTACAGTGCGTGTGTGCGAGCATGTGCGTGTGTCAGTGGTAACTGTTTTATTATATTACTTTGGATAATAGTGTCTGATAAATTCACACGTCAGTAATAATAAATAGATAAGTGATTGTTAATTGTAATGATAAAAAACTGTACAGCACTTTGGTCAGCTGAAGTTGTTTTTATAAATTATTATATTGTTCTCTACACTTATTTTAATAAAGGTCCCTGTGTGACATTTGGAATGGGGCTTTAAATTACTTACCTTAGTTTCTTTTTTCAGAGGTAAACCCTTAAACTAACAGGTATGCTAGGCTATAATAGTTAGGGGAAACCCCAATCACATCACAGGGAAAACATCAATGCATCATCTCAAGGCAAGGGCAAAATATCGCCCAGCCCAAGGTTGTCCTATTGTGTGTGGTTCTGTAACAGAGATAAACTATATATATATATATATTTAGTCACCATGTTTTACGTGCTGTATATGTTTGTTCCATCTCATAATCAGAATAGATGCTAAAGTATCCATGTGTTTTACTTCAACGTGCAGTTTATTGGACCGAACTAATAACAAAAGCTTGTGAATAACGTAAGAAAGTCTTTATGTTCATCAGCTGTGGATTCTCCTCCTCTGAAACACAGAAGCTGCTCAGCAAAGTTTAGTTTTAAAACATCCAATACTGTTATTTGAAGCATGGAGTTCTTTCTTTATGACTTCAACTATCATATTTAGCACAAATGAAAATAAAAATATCACTGATTCTGTCTCTGATGGTCCTGGTTGTGTTCAGGGTTTCCTGCAGATGTTCCTGATGGTGTTTCCTGTAAACATGGTCTGCAGCTCCAGGATCATCTCCACATAAAGAAGGAAGAGGAAGAACTGTGGGAAAGTCTGGAGGAAAAGCAGGAGACGGATATCACGGCTGTTACTGTGAAGAGTGAAGATGAAGAGGAGGAAGCTCAGTGTTCTCTGCTACACTGGAGACAAAGTGAGGAGAACATCAAAGGAGAACCTGCAACCTGCAGCTCAGCTAAACTCATGAAAGTAGAACCAAATGGAGACATCAGTGAAGGCCCAGAAGCAGCAAACACTTGTACACAACAAGACACTGATGGAGAGGAAACAGACTGCTCTGACACTGAAGACAGTGAGGATTGGAGGGAACCTTTGTCCCAGTCTGAAGCTCAGAGTGAACACATGGACATGAGCTGTGAGAACTTTCAAACATCTGAGAACAACACCAGAGGAACATCACACAACAGAGAGAAACGCTTTGGTTGTGACGTGTGTGGGAAACGATTTAGCAGACAATCAAGTCTGAAGAGACACATGAGAATCCACACAGGAGAGAAACCTTTCAGTTGTGATGTTTGTCAGAAAAGATTTATTACCAAGCAAGAAATGATTAATCACATGAGAATTCACACAGGGGAGAAACGCTTTGGTTGTGATGTGTGTGGGAAACGATTTAGCAACAGAACAAATTTTAACAACCACACGAGAATTCACACCGGAGAGAAACCTTTTGGTTGTGATGTTTGTCAGAAAAGATTTATTACCAAGCAAGAAATGATTAAGCACATGAGAATTCACACAGGGGAAAAACCCTTTGGTTGTGACGTGTGTGAGAAACAATTCAGCAACAGAACAGATCTGAAGAGACACACAAGAATTCACACAGGAGAGAAAGCCTTTGGGTGTGATGTGTGTGGGAAACGATTTCGCGACAGATGTCTTGTAAAGATCCATACGAGAATTCACACTGGAGAGAAACCTTTTGGTTGTGATGTTTGTGAGAAACGATTTAGCAAATTATCTGATCTGAAACGTCACAAAAAAAATCACACAGGAGGGAAAGCCTTTGGTTGTGATGTTTGTGAAAAAGGATTTAATCACAAGTATAAACTGAAGGAACACATGAGAACCCACACTGGAGAGAAACCTTTTGGTTGTGATGTTTGTCAGAAAAGATTTACTAAAATGAGTGACCTGAATCGACATATGAGAATTCACAAAAGAGCAGGGGTCTCAAATGGCGGTCTGGGTCCAGACTCACGTGGTGCGTCATGTAGACCTGGACCCACAGATTAAACAGGAGTTATATATGAAAACTTAATGTATCTTTTCTATATTTAACCTGTGCAGCTATTACAGTCTTTACGCTAGCGTTCTCGCTGACAAGAAAACGCTCAAACAATCTCATGCAAGTTCTCCACAACACGTGACACGGCTAAACCAATCAGGGATGTGTATTACTGTTGGTAAACAATGTGACTCAACAACTACGGACAACCCCCGGTGCTATTGGTTTGTTTACTTCCTCTTTGGGTAGGGTTAGGTTATAACCGTATATCGCAACAATTTTTAGGGTTAGGTTTAATCTTAGTCACGTGACCTAAACTGGCCAATGATAGGGCCGCTGCTTACGGATAGAATGTTGGTATATTGATACGGCAATCGTACGGATAGCCACTGCTGAGAAAATATTAGTGGATTTACGGTCATTTAAATTAGGCAGTGACAAGATGGGTCAGTCATCAGTCAGTTTAGGTTGCGTGACTAAGACTAACCCTAGCCCTAAGACGCTACGTACGTGTACTTCGGTACCAATAGCACGGGGGTTGTCCGTACGGCAACCGTACAAATAGACACTTTCTTAACTCTCCATCTGAGAAATTCCAACAGCGTCTGAAATCTAATGAGTTGTTCTTTACAGCCAGTATCATGTTATTACAGTAATTTTACTCAGACGTGACGGAATCATTAAAGATGATGCTTTGATTTGACAAAATTGTCACACACGAGTAAAAGAGAAGAGAGACTAAAGTCCAAGATGGATAGAATGAGACCAAATACTGGGGAATTTAATTAAAAAGTATCATCAGGAAGATCAAACCTCCATGGAGGTTCAAAAAGGGATTTTTAAACCAAGGAGACACTGGGAGAAACAGAATGTAGGAAGTTAAGGTAAAGTTTCCATCATCTGGTCTAGACCTCATCACCTCCGTCTCCATGACAACAGACAGAATAAAGCTGCTAGCCTTGATGGCTTTTTTTTAAAAGATGTTTCTCATTGTTTCAATGGTTGAGAGATTTTAGGAAGAAGGAATATTTTTTTTTTGGAAGAAATAAAAGAAAATGATTTACGGCTTGTCCTGTTATAAAAACATTAGCCCTCTTAATTAAGTAACTTTCAGACACAATGTAAGACATTTATCTTCAGGTGTCACATTGTATTTGTTCGTATTTCTGTGTTGTTACAGTAGAGTTGTGTTGTTTGGCTTTGGAGCCATTTTGTTCATTTCTACACATTTAAACTGATAGTGGGATGAAGCAAGTGTGATAGAGTAATAATGTGTCATATTAATCTTACATCACACGCCGTCCAATTTACGTCTTAACATTCAAGAATCAGTGCTACACGTGTGTACAGGTGCTGGTCATAAAATTAGAATATCATGAAAAAGTTGATTTATTTTCAGTAATTCCATTCCAAAAGTCAAACTTGTATAATGTCTACATTCATTTCACACAGACTGACATATTTCAAGTGTTTATTTCTTTTAATGTTAATGATTATAACTGACAACTAATTGAGTATCTCAGAAAATTAGAATATTGTGAAGAGGTTCAATATTAAAGACATCTAGTGTCCTGCAAAGGCCTTTAAATGGTCTCCAGTCTAGTTCTGTAGGTCTACACAATCATGGAGAAAACTGCTGACCTCACAGTTGTCCAAAAGACGACCATTGACACCTTGAACAAGGAGGACAAGATACAAAAGGTCATGGCTAAAGAGGCTGGATGTTCACAGAGCTCTGTGTCCAAACACATTAATAGAGAGGTGAAGGGAAGGAAAAGATGTGGTAGAAAAAAGTGTACAAGCAATAGTGATAACCACGCCCCCTGGAGAGGATTGTGAAACTAAACCCATTAAAAAACGTGGAGGAGATTCACAAAGAGTGATCCACTACATGTCACGCTGCATTGCTGCAGTAATTCAGGCAAAAGGAGCCCCAACTAAGTACTGAGTGCTGTACATGATCATACTTTTCATCTTTATACTTTTCAGTTGGTCAACATTTCTACAAATCTTTTTTTTTTTTTGTATCAGTCTTAAGTAATATTCTAATTTTCTGAGTTACTGAATTTGGGATTTTCATTATGTTAGAAGAGTCACTTCTACACAGCGTTTAACGTGACATAACACAGCACACGTTTTGCAGGTTCCGGTGAACATCCGCACCGACGGGATCACCTCATTTATTCACACACATGCATGTCATCTCCTGATTGCACGTCACATGATCAGTGCGATCACAGTGGTTGCCAATGACAACATTAAACACAAATATTCAGGGGCATAATAATAATAACTCATAACAGAAATGAGAGCATATCTCTCAACACATTAGTTGTCAGTTATAATCATCATTTCCTTTCAGATGTGATTGATCCACTGAAGCAGAGGAGGAATGCTGTCAGTGGGAAATGTGTTCTCACACCTTTAAATAAATCACTTTCTCATCTGCTCTGCTTCACTACATTTAGGACCAACATTGTTGAAAATTCTAAAGCCAACGTCTGGATGTCCCTCCCTAAACAGCTCCACTTCCTCCCCCTGTCTCTGCCAATTTACCAGAAGCCACGCCTCTACAATGCACTGCATATGTAGTGTATTAAAGAACTTAATACTGTGGTTATTAAAGGTTTATATTATATTGAACAAACATACATTATGTCCGTACAAGCAAGAACATAGGCCTTTATTTTTTAGTTGTGTATCATGATATTTTAATAATGGTTGAAGAATACCTAAATGTCTCCTAAACCATCTGGTATTCATTTAAACCAGAGGGGTCCAGACAAAGACCCCCCCCCCCCCTGAATGATTGATAGTGGTTTTTCTCCAATCTATTGCAGGGATGGCAGAAGCTTTTTCTCAGGTTTATGAGCTAATGTAATTAAAACCACCTGTGGTAACACATGCTCTCATATACAGTATGTGTTCTTACCAACTAGTGTTCAAAGTAGCGTTTGGCTTTGCTGCTCTCAGAACTTGCCCTGGAAGGTTTGACTCAGACACTGATCTTCACTTCATATTAATAAAATGTTATATTTATATCAAGGTGTCCACGGAGAATTCTTCACATCAACATTTAGATGAATAGAAATCCATAAACATAGACTTATCAGAAACTCAGGATATGAGCTTTAAGCTTTTGCTGTGATTTAGTGGTAGGCCTACGAGCACGTGTCGCACTGCTTTTATGGACCTTTGACTTTGCTCCTCTGCTGTTCTTTGTTGCTATTACACCAACAATAGAACCAGGAAAATACTATAAAAGTGGTGTTTTAATTGCATGAGAATTAGAGAAAAAAAATCTATTTTAACCAGATTTACCTTTTTAAACTATTTTAATCCAGAATCCATCAGTGAGATGTTAGTCAGGTATGAACCCAGCAGGTCTCTCAGATCTATGGACACAGGTCAGATAGTGGAGCCCAGAGCTCACAGTAACCATGGTGATGCTGTGTTTAGTTGTTATGCTGCAAAGAAGTGGAACAAACTGCAGCAGAGCTGAAGTCAGCATCACATGTGAACATTTTTAAATCAAAGTTAAAGGAACTTTTTTTCTCTACTGTATATGATTGAGAGAGATTTATGGTCATGTTGATGATGTCATGTGTTTGTTGATGATTTTAAATGTTTTTACTGATGATTTTAAAAGTTTTTGCTGCTGATCTTATTGATTGTAAACTGTTGAATGTTTTTTGTTGCACTTTTTGGTCGTGTAAAGCACATTGAGTTGCTTTGTGTATGAAATGCGCTATACAAATACATTTGCCTTGCCTTGCTTTGAATATTGATGCATTTCACACATTGTTTTTAACAATATTTCCTATTGGTCGGACTATTGACTAAACACTCGGCGATCGTTTCGTCGAGCCTTGGTTTATGATGACGTAACATCCTCTGAGAAAACACCGTGTAAGGAAATATGATCGATCGCTCAGATCAAACGTGAGCACGCGGAGAGCAGCTTTAAAAAGCCACGATACTGTTTATTAGGCTCGATGTGATGTTTTTACCTCGATTTCAGTTTCTGCTCTGAGCTTCTCACGTAATGAAGAAAACTAAGTAACGACATTAACAATTATGCAGATTTTTGTTGATGTTTAACGTCCGGCATTGCTAACGGCTACTAGCAAAACATTTAGGTCCCCGTCACCAGGTTACACGGACACCAGAATTACCGCTACCAGGAAGTTCTTGTTTTCGTCTGATGCTGCTGCACAGATCAGGTTTGTTCTCTTTAATCACTTTTTCGTGTTGTTGTGTTTTTGTTTTTTTTTAGAACTGGAAGTAAACCTGTGTCTTTATTTTGAAAAATGCTTTTCAATCAATAAGTATTTTAAATTAAAAAAAAAAAAAAACAATGAATAAAAAAACACTACATCAATCCACAAATATTTTCAATAAAAAAGTTTAAATCTTTTTTTAATGAAAAATATGTCGTATTTAATTGAAGTGAATTTCAATAATTTTCTTTGCTTCAATCAAACATTTTTTGATTGAAGTATTTTTTATTTTTTTTTAACTTCGATCAAAAATTAGTTTTATGCAAAATAATATTTGAGACCCCAAAAATTTGATTTGAACACAAAAAAAGTGTTTTTTTTTTTTTTGGTCTCAAATATGTGGTGTTTCTTCAATGGTTCAGAGCCCAAGCAATGGGGGGTGACCCTCCATGCTGCAGATTCTTGTGATAACAACAACATGATGGTGTGACTTCCTGGGTTCTTTTTGTCATTTTCGTCATCGACTCCTTTTTATGATGCTGTGAATGTTTAAACGTCTAAGACTACGTCTGATCTAAAGTGATCCTAAACTAGGAAGCAGGTCACATATAAGCTAACATTCTAACAATACTTTAATCAGTGTCCATCATCTGACATCATTTATTTCTGCCTTTTTAAGGCCTTTCTTTGCAGACGAACACCAAACATCACGACCTGGGAGTGAAATTGGAACACTTCCACGAGCCGTTGATTGATTCCTTTACTCCACAAAGCTCCGTTAAGCTCCTGGAATGAGCTCCAGCTTTCTCTGAAGATGGACTTTAATGTGTGAACACTTTTCTCTGTGTGTGATTCCAGTCAGTGAACGAGCTCATGGCAGCGCGTCAACAAACAGCTCATACTGACGGTAATCACACTTTAACACTATAATCAACATGTTGTTTGTGATATTAACAGGAATAAATGGATTATATAGAAATGTGAAGGTTTGTCAAACTAAAAGATGAACAATGTTGGTTAATCCAGAAGATCCAGCTTGGCTTGATTGGGCCTCGTCGTTTGTGACGTTGCTGTGTCGTCAGTGACTGATGCTGTTTTCTGTGAATCAGGTTCCAGTGTGGGAGAACTGAAACACATAAAGGACGAACAGGAGGAATTGTGGGAAAGTGGGGAAGGAGAGCGTCTTGGTGCGTGTCAGGAGTCAGGTACTTTAAAGGAGGTTTACTGGTGTTTTGGTGGAACTGGTGTCCTTGTTTCAGTTTGAGTTCATCAACCATTTGCAGAATAAAAACCACTTTAGAAGATAAAGTGCAAAGAGCTCAGAGTGAAATATCAACATCAGCCACGTAAAATACAAAGTAGAGAAATACTGTACAATACTATAAATAAATACAATACATAATAAAGTCCATGAGAAAAATAAGACAATAGAGTCAGTTTTTAATATTTAAAGACATCACAGCTTGTGGGAAAAAGCTCATAGAATGGTGAACAGTAGAACATTGATAGAACCATATCTAAAGAGAAAAGAAAAACAAGGAGTTTGAAATAAAATCTGAATAAAAAATAAATACAATGAAATATAATTCAATAAAAATAATAATGTGGTTGAATAAATAAATGAAATAACCTAAATGCCCAACCAGCAGCAGCAGCTCGACACACATTCAGTAGTTAACCTATTAGCCTGTTAGCTTGTTAGCTAATGCTACAAACAGCATGAGTTATTGTCGATGCACACACACTCACCACAGCCCTAAAGGTATTTTAATAACGTGACTCGAGTTGTTATCACAGTTTTACAGGATTTAATGGAGGTCGTAGTAACACGCCAAAAATAAATAAACACAAAGAAGCGTCCTACACCATCATACACACACTACCGTGGGAACAGAATTGTTCACTAGTCTTTTCCCGCTTACACCCGCCCTTTCCCCAGCCTCCCAGCCAATCAACACTCAGAACACATGTAAACAAAGACACACATTGGCAGATAAAGATGCAGTAACCATGATGCCTTCATGGCCGTGGGAAATCTCATTATCAGTTAACCACTGAATACACACAGTGGAACATAACCAGAACATAGAACCGTTACAGTATGTAGACCAGACCAGGTGGTCCGTGTGTGGAACACAGACCTGACTGAAGAACCAATCATATTTGTTCTCTGAGCAAAATCAGCAAATAATCATCAGTGAATGTGAACAACTAAACACAACACAGTTAATATCCTGTCACACTACGAGCAGAAACACTTTAGAAATGATACCATAACAATATAGAAGTGTTTTTGTGTTTATTAATAAATAAGCCCGACCCGACATCTGAGTGGGAGAATTAGGCCCGTTAGTGCTGGTTTGTGCCAAAAAAAATATCATTTGTGATGCTTTCATTTTTAAGATATTAAACAATATTTTAAAGGTCAATCTAAGTTCACGCAGCCCCCCGACAACGTCCAAATTGAACAAAAATTGTCTCAATCATTAGTGCAGCGTTAGTGTTGGTTTGTGCTGAAAGAATTATCATTTGTGCTGCTTTGGTTTTTATGATATATAATAGTTTCTTTCCCCATGTATCAGGGCCAGACTGTCAGTGTTCCCTGCTTCAAGACATCCAGGGTTCTTTGTTCCTTTCTTGTGTCTGAACTTTATGTTTTTGAACCTTAGTTTGCCTTTCAGACCTCAGTTGGTATTTTTGAGTCCTGTCCTTTTTCGTTTGTGACAATAACTAGTTTATTATGAGATTATAACGTCACAAAAACCTCAAGAATAGACTCAAACACACCAATGATCAGATTCTAAAAACTCTTTATTTGAAGTGGTTCTTGCTTGTCTTTAAATTGAAAAATAATAAAGATATCTTAAAAAAAAAGATTGCATAATTTATGTATTAAAATCAAAATCAAATTCTGGGGGAGGATCCTCCCAGACCCCCCATGACTGATTTTTTTTATTCATTTTTTTTGTCACCTTTTTCATGCCTTTTGGTTCCAAAAACACACAAAACAACTAAAATAAACAAAACTGATAAGAAAATCTACACAATGACAACAAAATCAAACAAATCTTTTTTTGTTTCCTCTAAAGGAGAATCTACTGATGGTCTGAAGCTCCAGGATCATCTCCACATAAAGAAGGAAGAGGAAGAACTGTGGGAAAGTCTGGAGGAAAAGCAGGAGACGGATATCACGGCTGTTACTGTGAAGAGTGAAGATGAAGAGGAGGAAGCTCAGTGTTCTCTGCTACACTGGAGACAAAGTGAGGAGAACATCAAAGGAGAACCTGCAACCTGCAGCTCAGCTAAACTCATGAAAGTAGAACCAAATGGAGACATCAGTGAAGGCCCAGAAGCAGCAAACACTTGTACACAACAAGACACTGATGGAGAGGAAACAGACTGCTCTGACACTGAAGACAGTGAGGATTGGAGGGAACCTTTGTCCCAGTCTGAAGCTCAGAGTGAACACATGGACATGAGCTGTGAGAACTTTCAAACATCTGAGAACAACACCAGAGGAACATCACACAACACACAGAAACCCTTTGGTTGTGACGTGTGTGAAAAGAAGCTGCTGGGTGTCATAAGCAGGCTTTCTCATCCGCTGACTCAGATGGCCGAGTCCATGGAGACCAGAATGGCGTCACTGGAGGAAGTAGTTGTGGAATCCAGAGCATCAAACTGTGACTGTTCCGATTTGAAGAGACAGAGACAGGTGCACAATACTAAAATTGCGGTAAATAGATTTATTTATACTATATATAGATAAACATATTATTGATTTATCCATTTTATAAGTGGATGTCTATCTCTGCTGCTTCAGCCTGAATATTAGGTCGTAAGGTGTAAGTCGTATCGTTTCATCTTGTTTTGACATATGAGGCACGACAATCTTTTTGCTCAGTTACAAAGATATATTTGGTCCTGAGAGACACATCAAAAGTTTAGCGTTTGCAATCCTGCAGTTTATAGACATATCTGTTCACCAAAGTGAACTTTTATTTATGTGTTTGTTTTTTATAGGGAACCATGCGGCTTCGTCACAACTCAGAGGGAAAAGACGGGCGTTATGACATCATACAAGGGTAAGATCTTAAAGGTCCTATATCGTCCTAAATCAACTTTTTGGAGCTTTTAACCTTGTTACAATGTTCATTCCTTCTCAAAAACACCCTCAAAGTATTATTGGACTTCCTTCCTGCATCTCTGAGCAATCCTTTCTAATCCTGCTCTCTGAGCTGCTGCTCCGCCCTCTTCTGAAAAACGAGCGTTTCCTCCGGTTCAAACTTTTGTGACATCACAGAAGTCTGAACCACCCCCCTTCCAGGAAGTGCCTGATGCTGGTGCCGTGCCTCCGCAGTGAACATACACGCCTCCTTTCTGGGAGCTGAAGGCATTCACAAAAAATAGTGGTTATCCGATGTTCAATGGCCAGACGTGTATACATATCTGATTAAGAAAACCAGTCTCTAGATGTTTATAACTACTTGTTATGTGGACACGTTCAAGTTGTCAAATGTCATTCAATATCGGCAACGGCAGAGTTTGGTCTCGTTAAAGCAAACGTGTTCCAGGGTCACAAAACAAAGTTGTATGAATCCTGGGTGTAGATCCACAAACAGAAACCATACATTTTGACAGCAAATTGTTCATGCATAGCAGGGTAAGCTCTTTAGTGTGTGTGATTGATTGACCGATAAGCCTATTCTTCGTTTATGGAGTATTTAAAGGTAGGCTGTTTTGCTCTCTCTCAGGCCCAGGCGTAGGAGAAATAAAGAATTTGAATAAAAATAAGGCCATAAGTAGAAAACCTTTCATTTATAAAGGAAAACTTGTCAAGTGAATGTGACTATTATAGGTCTAGATCTATTACATATATAAATATAAAATAAGTTATATAGAAATAGATCCACTTCTAGAAATGTTAGGGTTAGACCTAGGCTACTTTCACTCTACAATATTTGTTTTATTTTTAAATGGGGTATATAGTATATTGTAAAGGTGTGAACATTATAATCTTTAAGTTGTGTAAATATTTCCGTTATCAGACTTGGTTCATGTTGCAGTCACGCAGCAGCTGTGATGTTAAAAGTAGAGCTGGCAGTTCGCATGGGACTTAGGGACAAAACATGTACGTCAACATCCTGCAGCTGGAACAACATGTCAGAAACGGAGGTGGAACCCGCACCCTTGTCAAAAATCAATTTCAGCAGACCCAAGCAGAATGCACAATCCCTTCCATCAGTCGGCCCTAAAAGAGATTTGACAGGTAAGGTGGACTTCATGCTTACGTTATGTATAACATAAGCATGAAACATATCAGTGTTTATAACATTTGTTAATAATTGTGTCAAATATATTTATTTAGGCCATTTGCTGACTTCTTTAAATATTTATAGTACCCAATGACTAATTTCTCTTCACCTGAAATTGATCAAATGTTTATGTTGCAGTGGTTAATGATCAAGACCTACTGGAGCTGAAGGCCATATTTCCCACTGCAGCTGTATTGACGAGTTTGGACGGTGGTGGCAACAGTGAGACGGACACTGCATCAGAAGCTGAGGAGGAGATGCGGTCCTTACTGTAGCCACACCCCTTACATTAAAGACACTTTCTCCTGAGGATGTGCAACATGGGCTTATGCATTCCTTTCAGATTTCCACCATTGCAGAAGCTTTGGCCCAATTAGAATTGGTCACCAGGGATTAAGCTAAGTGTCAAGACTGGCATGTTCACTGCATGGGTACAGTAACTGTTAGTGTACTTCATAGAGTAGCTTCATTGCAGGACAACAACCCCCAGGCTGAAAAATGTAGAGATGATCATGTAGTACAGAATAAAAGACTTTGATCTTCCTGCTCACAACACTGCCATGGAACAGAAGCCTACAGACTGATGGACTAGTGAGCTGTACCTGCTGTGGATCTGGTGTATTGGAAGTGAAATCCCCATGTAAATATTGTGATGGGCGGCTTGGATGTCACGATGATCCATCATTTTGGATGGATGCAGCACTGCAGTTGAAACACACACATCATTATTATCAGGTGCAACTTCAAATGTATGTATGTGGTTTACAGTTCTGTGACCAATACCTACGAACCAAAACAGAAGCAGTCTACAGGTTCATAACATTTGATGAGAATTTTTTTGGATACTTAAAAAAGCAGAGAAGTTGTTTGTAGACCACATTCTTCCACAACTTCAATTGTACGAGTCTAGATGAAGTATGTTGTAAATGTGAAAACCCATATTTTAGGAAACTCATTAAATGCACATTGTGCCTTTCATTATTTACTACGAGTCTGACCATATTCATTGTGCCAGCAGAAATTGGAAATGCCCAGATTGAACAAAATAACACATCCAGTTTAATTTTGTACACATTGTGCATTAACATGACATAAATAGTGATCTTTTACCATAGAGCAATGTAACAAACTGTTGAAATTTGATTTCATATTAATTTTATTATTTTGTATACAATTGTAAAAGAAGCAAGCTTATTAATACTTTCAATGAAAATAACTAATGCTAAAGTTGTCCACAATTACTGTACATTCTGTATGTTTTCAATAATACATGAAGTTTGAATCATTTCACTGTCACTTGTTTCTTACTATTTTTTAAATGACACCAGGACATAGGTTCGTCAGCCCCCCACATACTATCACAATATCATCCAGAAGGTCAGCTTGAGAAATTGGAATGATGGACTGCAATATTCTGAAACGTTTCCACCGCCCTATGACCTTTTCTACATGGAAGCAAACACGGGAAAGTTGCCTTGATGAGTCGTCGTCTTGTGCAGACATTTGTTTTACACCTTTGGTAAAAAATGGGATTTTCAAGGTTGCTCCATGGGCAGCCAGTTCATCCCCAAACAAGAAACCTCTGTCTGCCAAAACTTCATCTCCTTCTTCTACTAAATCTAGAAATCCCGACTCTACAGTTATTTGCTTATCCGAAACGCTGCCTCCCCACCCTGGCGATAAGAATGATATAGCACCCGCAGGGGTAACACCTACTAGATATTTCACTGTATGGTTATGCTTGTAGCTGGACCAAGTTTGTGCTCTAGCTGTTAAATGTGTGGGGCGATCAATACATATTTCCATGCAGTCTATTACACATCGACACTTGCAAAATTTTCTCTTGAACGCAACTGGCATATTCTCCTGTACGGCCTCTTTGCTTGGCCATTTTATGAGTGGTTTTAACACAGCAGACAATACGGGAAGGCAGGTCCGTAATGTTCTGGAAACGGTGCTGACAGGTATTTGAAATCTATATGCAATATCTCTATTGCTTATGCCCAACCTTAACTTAATTAGCACTAACAGCAAGTGGTCTTCAACTGACATCTTTTGTGAGACCAAAAGTATATTTCTTTTAAGAATGTTTACAAGCCAAACAAACACTGTAAGGCTCGTCAAACCTGTGAAAAATTTCAGTCTTTCATTATCAACTGTAACACTGTTATAGCCAAACGTTAACATTCCGAGCTTTTTCTTGAGCTCTTCGTTTTCTTTCCTGAGTGCCAAAAAATCTTGGGTCAGATTTGTATGGTCTGTATGAAGACGGTCGTACAGCAGCTTCATCTCATCAAACTGTGCTTTAGGGATGAACTCTGGAGCTCCTTCTGAAACACACAAAAATAAATGAAATCTTATTATATAATCATAACCTGCCTTAACAGAAGTTGATACAAACACTGGCAATATTTGTCTTAATTTTCCACCATAAACAAGGTCTAATCAATGCATAAAGTGATTCCTACACACATATTAACTGCTAATAAACACTGGAAACGTTGCATACCTGTTCTACTTGGCTGCTCAACAGAGGGTTCTTCTGAGTTGGTGATATTAGGAATGGTCTCAACGTCCAGCTTTCTCTTAGCGTTCTTCGGGGTGTGATGACTTTTGTTAGCATCCCTCTTTCGCTTCCTGTCGTACCTTCATGACAGAGCAAAGAAAGGAAACCTCGGCTTTAGAAAAAGTGAAACTTTTTTTTTAATGATTGCAGGGTTTATTTTCAAAATTGGTACAATTTCTACACACAGTACAAATGTTTTATGTAAAATAATGTCTAATCAGAAGCCTGACTACTTTTACAAAGATTGCAATGTAACAGAGCCTTACCTCTCCATTTTTTTCTTTGTATTAGAACTGCTGTTCTCTCTCCTTTTGTCTGGAAAGATTGAAGGGACAAAGTCTGGACTATCAAAGTCCATAGATGCCTTTCCTAGAAATAATACAATTCTGCCATTAGGAAATAAAATACAAGGAATCAGAAAAAAAACTTTATATGCCACACAGAATGGCATATAAAGAAAAATAAAAGAAACAATTATAATAGATGAAAACACTACTAATAATTATACACACACTATAATAATATATATACAAACAAGTAGAAAATAAGAGGTTGTAGCCCATTAACCCTCAAATTGACAATATTTACATACAAGTCATATTTTAGACCTAATCTTGTCCATAATGAAGAGGATTGTTGCATATGTAAACCTACATTTGGGTCAATAATGTTGCAGACTAACATTAGCTATAACTGTAACTACTTAAATACTGGAATTAACTTTAGTTTCGTGAGGTGCAGACACAGTCATGTAGGACCTGCACCACAATTTAAACATTGTTTTTAGCATCTAACAGGAATATTACTATATTAATGTAACTCTCTTATAACATTATTTTATGTCATGCCAAACAGCGTTTCTTTGTAAATAAAAATAATCTTACCAGATATAAAATGAGAACCACAAATACGTGCATTCTTGATCTCAGCTTCAGACCATTTGTCTCGTTTAATAGCACGTAACCATAAGTCTCGTCTATTCTTGTGAAAAGGGTGTGAACCAGCCGGTATGTTGTAAAACTTAAGTCCTGGATTGTTGGTACTCCTCTTTGTGCAACTAACAACACAACACGATGGCATTGTGTTGTTTTTAGAAGAAAAGAAAAGTCTTTCAATCACGTGCTGATGCTAGAACAATGACGTCTCTGATTCTTCTTCTTCTATGTAGAGTTTGTCTTTTTTTTTTTTTTTTCCGGTTGGCAAAACAACTTCATGGTGCATTACCGCCACCAACTGGTGTGGAGTATGGCTCGCGATACCTGACTTCTAAAAAAGAAAGAAAAAACAAACCTATTTCCCTCAAATATTGAAATAACAAATCATACTATTTACCTTCAGATCTATGCCTAATATCTACAAACTAAACTGGCTTTTGATTCGCTCAAGATTTTTAACCAAAATACATTTTTCTATTTCATATTTCCCACATTCAAAAATAACTTTCTCCACTTTCTCAGTCTTCCCACAGCTACATCTACCTGTATCATTCCTCCCTATTTAAAATAATGCGCAATATAATAATAATAATGTTCATCTCTGTGTCTGAGAAAATAATTTTTTTGTGAGGTTTAATGTCATTATTAGTGTCAGTGCGCGCATGCGCTTACTTTGGTATTGCATACGTCACATGTTTCCTGAATTGATTGTTTATCTTAGTTTATTTAGTTTTATTTGCAGATGTTATTCAAAGTGTTTAAATCAGTCTTTGTATAATTATTGATGCTGTTGTCACATTATTTTGTGGATGTTTTTATTATAATATTAAGAAAATAAGAAATGAAAAAGTTGCTCTGACGTCAGAGCTGCTGCTCGTCCGCTAAGTGGCAGTAAAGCGCGCTTTGACCACCATTAAAAACCACCGAAGAAGAAGAAATGAACGGTTCTCCGTGTGTTTGTAATGATCAGTTTAAAGAGTTCAGATAAACCGAGCACACATCTGTGCTGTACAATAGAGTGTTTAATGAACCATTCTTCATTGGAGGGAAAAGACGTAAACGAAGGTCGTTCACAAGCTAACACGGTTACCAGATTGACCGCTACACCGTCCAGTCTTTAGCTTAGCTTTAGCAACATGATGACAGACTCTTCAGCTGAAGAACACTCTGCAGGTTTGGTCTTTTGAACTTTTATCATCAGATAAGATCAGATAATACTCTGTTAGTCCCACAATGGGACATCTGATCGGGTGATATTAAAACCCGGAAACATACAGAGACAGAGTAAATGTGTCCCCGTACTGCATCACAGGCATTGGACCGGTTGTTAGAGCTACTATCTTTACCAGGGACAACATATTTATTCCTGATTATTGTTTTCAGGAGTTTTATTGTGTTTTATTTACTAGTGATTAGTTCATACTGCATTCCACCAGCAGCAGCACCGCTCAGAAACACTGGAAACCAGCTTTTTAGTTAAATGCCTGAATTTCTTTTCATATTATTATGTTTTTCTGTAACATTTATAATTGTATATTGTAATGTTTGATTTGTAGTTGGCGTTTATCAACATTGTGGCTGAAGATTAAAGTTAACCTCATGCCATAAACTAGCATATTTACCAGTTAGCTGATTAGATGATAATAATAATAATAATAATAATAATAATAAGATATAGCCGCAAGCGGCGATAAACGACCTTCACCAATCTGCGCCGCCTTCAATGCGCTGCCTCAAGTTCATACAAAGACATAATATAACAGTGAATTTTATACAATCAATGCATTAATATAAACTGAGACATATTTATGATTTGTTGTTGTACTGAAGTTGTAGTAGTAATAGTAATAGCAGTAGTAATAGTACTAGTAGTAGTAGTAGTGGCAGTATTAGTGGTAGTAGTAGTAATAGTAATAGTAGTAGTCCATCCATCCATCCATCCATCTTCTTCCGCTTAGCCGTTTCCGGGTTGCGGGGACAGCATCCTCAGTAGGGAGGCCCAGACTTCCCTCTCCCCGGCCACTTCCTCCAGCTCTTCCAGGGGGACCCTGAGACATTCCCAGGCCAGCCGAGAGACATTGTCTCTCCAGCGTGTCCTGGGTCTTCCCCGGGGCCTCCTTCCGGAGGGATGTGCCCTGAACGCCTCACTAGGGAGGCGTCCAGGGGGCATCCTAATTAGGTGCCCGAGCCACATCATCTGGCTCTTCTCGATGCGGAGGAGCAGCGACTCTACTTTGAGCCCCTCACGAATGACTGAGCTTCTCACCCTATCTCTAAGGGAGAGCCCAGCCACCCTACGGAGGAAACTCATTTCGGCCACTTGTACCCGCGATCTTGTTCTTTCGGTCATGACCCAAAGCTCATGACCATAGGTGAGGGTTGGAACGTAGACCGACCTGTAAATCGAGAGCTTTGCTTTTTGGCTCAGCTCCCTTTTTACAATGACGGACTGGTGCAGACTCCGCATCACTGCAGACGCAGTAGTAGTAGTAATAGTAATAGTAGTAGTAGTAGTAATAGTAGTAGTAGTAGTAGTAATAGTAATAGTACTAGTAGTAATAGTAATAGTAGTAGTGGTAGTAGTAGTGGTAGTAGTAGTAGTAATAATAGTAGTAATAGTAATAGTAGTAGTAATAGTACTAGTAGTAATAGTAGTAGTAATAGTAGTAATAATAGTAGCTCCAGTGTGTTCAAGGTTGAGCTGACAATTTTCAAGATTTTCTCAATTTCCTATTAACACAAAATGGAGATTTTTTTCCCCCATTTTAAATTGTCTTCACTCCGTATTTCCACATTGAGCTGGTTTAGGGCCGAGTGTTTAACAACTGATTTACATTTGGGAGCATTTTTTAAAAAAAAATCCAAAAGGTTTTGGGCAAAATACAAGTTATCAAAAATCTATAGATAACTTTTGATGTCCCACGTCTGTAGATGATCTTCAGTGATTTTAAGTGAAACGTCCTAGGAGGAGTGCGTTAGAATACGTTTGCCCCATATTAAATAGTCTTCACTCTGTAGGGGGCGCTAACGTGCCAATGTCCATTTTCTACATTGAGCTGGTTTAGGGCTGAGAGTTTAACAACTGATTCACATTTGACACAAATCGGAGTTTGTATGTGTAATCCATGGATCAGTTTTGGTGTCTCACTTCTCTAGATGATCTCCAGTGATTTTGAACCCCGTCAGTGAAACGTTCTAGGAGAAATACGTTAAAATACAACGTGAGCGAAAATAGCAATTTTCAATTCAAGATTCTGGACTTCCTGTGTATTTTTTGGCATGGTCTTAATGTTTTATACTTGTCTTCTCATGTTCTACTTCTGTGTCAATTTTCTTGATTCTACTATGAATTAATTTTTTTTGGCAATTCCTATCTTGTAATGCAGTTTTGGGGTATGTGGGGGCGCTGGCGCGTCAAATTTTTGCATTTTTAAAATTGTATATAGATAGAAATTAGAGAAGCATGCATTTTAATTTTGTTATGAATTTTTGAGACTCTACAGTAGGTGAAAAGTAGGTGAATTGGTTCCAACACCGGGAAACAAAGAAGAAACAAAAATAATCCAACCCAATAACAATGTTTCCCCCTTTCTGAGTACCATGAACTATACATTTTCAGAAAGCGTGGGTGCATGCCTACGACATGACAAGGGTCCCTGGTCACTGACGGGCACGTGGCGTTTGCATAGGCTCCGCCCCTTCCCTCGTAGTGTAGCCACTACGAGAGCAAGAGGCCCTTCACCAGCTCATGGCGCTCGGGTCTAATAATACTTTTTATTTAAAAGCTCCTTTCAGACCATCCAAGGACACTTTACAGTAAATGGTAAATGGACTTGATTTATATAGAGCTTTATCCCCACACTGAAGCAGTCTCAAAGCGCTTTACATATCAGCTCATTCACACACCAGTGGGACAGGATTGCCATGCAAGGCGCTAGTCAACCACTGGGAGCAACTTAGGGTTCAGTGTCTTGCCCAAGGACACTTCGACACATAGTCAGGTACTGGGATCGAACCCCCAACCTCTCGATCAGAAGACGACCCTCTACCACCTGAGCCACGGTCGCCCCAGTGTAAAACTGAATATAACAAAAAAAACTATTATGTACTATGATTTCAATCATTTAAAAAATAAATGAATAGAATATACTGTATGTATATAGAATATAAAATCGAATAAATAAAAAAAAAACTGGTTTCCAAGTGCTTCCGAGCGGTGCTGCTGCCTGGTGAAATGCAGTAGGAACTATAAGCTGGTAAATAAAGCTCAATAAAACACTGCAAAACAATAACAACAACAATAAATAAATATTTGCTCCCTGGTAGAGACAGTAGCTCTAACAACTGGTATAAAGATAAACTTGGTGATATTACAGCCTGTGCATTTACTCTGTCTTGGGTCTCCAGAGAGTAATAATCAATAAATGATTATTAGACGGAGCCGAGCTATAATGGCCTCATGTGAAGGATTTTCAATATTTGCGAGTTGTGAAATAACCCAAAGTTGGGGTCCAAAATAAAAATGAAGTCGCACAAAGAAACTTAGTTTTATATCTCAAGAAAGAGTAACATTTATACTATGAATTAAAACAGAGATAATGTATATTTTTCACATTCCCACATGCAGTTATGGGCTAATAAAAATCTGTCACAAAAGTATTTTTTCATATTTCCAGAGCGTGTCACTCAAGAACCAATGCATATCTGTGACTAATCATTAGTGATGTGTACAGTCTATGTTCATAGCTCTAAGATAATCAAATTACAGGGAGCTGAGACATATGCTAAGTAGTTTACTGAAGACCCAAACATGTTCCAGACCCAAACTCTGATTTTTATTTTTTGAATTTCAAATATCAATAAAAATATGAATCCATGTTTTTTTTCTCTCTCTAAAGTTTGTGGTAAATGAGAATTCTGGCGTCACTGGTGCAAAAAGCGACACAGGCTCTCCTATAGCAATGTTAGCATGTGACCCACTTTAGTGTCTGTGTGTAGCTCAGCACTATTTAGGCTTTTCAGTCTGAAATTTGGAGCCAAAGAGTTGTATTTGTATTAGTCAGTTTTATAGTCATTCAAAAATAAATACTCAACAACTTTATTTTTTAAGAGTGAAAAGGTCGTGGTTTGTTATCGGTATCGGCAGATAATCAAAGTTGTTGCATCAATATCTGTATCAGAAACTATAAAGTGGTATCGTGCCATCCCTATAGTCACCATGTTTTACGTGTTGCATATGTTTGCTCCATCTCATTATCAGAATAGATGCTAAAGCAGCCATGTTTTACTTCAACATGCAGTTTATTAGACCGAACTAATGACAAAAGCGTGTGAATAACTGAAGAAAGTCTTTATGTTCATCAACTTAAGTGTTTGTGCTTGTTTTACTGTGGAGCGTCACACATACATAAATATCAGTGCACACACCCATTCACTCGTACACGTATTATAAATGTTATTTATAATAATTATTACATAATTAGACTGATATGTAAAGTAGAGCTGAGTCTAATGATGTGAATAATGAGTGTAGGGACGTCTCTGATGGTCCTGGTTGTGTTCAGGGTTTCCTGCAGATGTTCCTGATGGTGTTTCCTGTAAACATGGACTGAAGCTCCAGGATCATCTCCACATAAAGAAGGAAGAGGAAGAACTGTGGGAAAGTCTGGAGGAAAAGCAGGAGACGGATATCACGGCTGTTACTGTGAAGAGTGAAGATGAAGAGGAGGAAGCTCAGTGTTCTCTGCTACACTGGAGACAAAGTGAGGAGAACATCAAAGGAGAACCTGCAACCTGCAGCTCAGCTAAACTCATGAAAGTAGAACCAAATGGAGACATCAGTGAAGGCCCAGAAGCAGCAAACACTTGTACACAACAAGACACTGATGGAGAGGAAACAGACTGCTCTGACACTGAAGACAGTGAGGATTGGAGGGAACCTTTGTCCCAGTCTGAAGCTCAGAGTGAACACATGGACATGAGCTGTGAGAACTTTCAAACATCTGAGAACAACACCAGAGGAACATCACACAACACACACAAACCCTTTGGTTGTGACATGTGTGGGAAACGATTTAGCAGACAATCAAATCTGAAGAGACACACAAGAATCCACACAGGAGAGAAACCTTTTGGTTGTGATGTTTGTGGTCAAAAGTTTAACCATGAGTCAAATCTTTCCAATCACACAAGAATCCACACAGGAGAGAAACCCTTTGGTTGTGACATTTGTGGTAAACGATTCATTCGCAAGGCGGGTCTTTTCACGCACTCCAGCATCCACACATTAGAGAAACCATTTGGTTGTGACTTGTGTGGGAAACGATTTAGCAGACAATCAAATCTGAAGATCCACATGAGACTTCACACAGGGGAGAAACCCTTTGGTTGTGACTTGTGTGGGAAACGATGCCGCGACAAAAAAGATCTGAAGCTCCACACAAGAATTCACACAGGAGAGAAACCTTTCTGTTGTGATGTTTGTGGTAAAATATTTAGGTACAAGACTCATCTGAAGCCTCACATGTTTATCCACTCAGGAGAGAAACCCTATGAATGTGATGTTTGTACTAAACGATTCACTCATAAGGCGAGTCTTGTCGTACATTTGAGAATTCACACAGGAGAGAAACCCTTTTGTTGTGATGTCTGTGGGAAACGATTTAGTGATAAAACAAATCTGAAGATCCATACTAGAATTCACACAGGAGAAAAACCCTTTAGTTGTAATGTTTGTGGTAAACGATTTACTCATAAGATGAGTTTTTCCATACACATGAGTGGCCACACAGGAGAGAAACCATTTGGTTGTAATGTTTGTAGTAAAGGATTTCACTGCAAGTCTAAACTGAAGCAACACTTGAAAACCCACACTCAGGAGAAACCCCATGTTTGTGATGTTTGTCAGAGAAGATTTACTAAAAAGAGTTTCCTGAGCCGACACATGAGAATTCACACTAGAGAAGGGGTCACCAAACGGTGTACCCCGGTCCAGGTTCGGACGATGGCGTCCTGAATACCTCTGCACTAGAGATAAACCCTCTGGATGTGATGTTTGTAATGTCTTTGTTTGTCTATGTGTTATGATAATTCTGCTCCTTTGAGCTGTCCTGTGTTTTCACATTGTCTTAATTTTGATTCATATATTTTTTCACTATATATAGTCCATCTTTATTCAATAATTAGTATTAGATTAGAAGTGTTCTAATAATCCAATAGTCTTTTTCATAACCTTAAATTCAGTTTGAAGTTAATCATGTAATTGTTCATCTCTCACATGTGTTTTAATTACATGATACCTACCTCACTGATTTCATTATGCACTGTTGAATTGTTGATAATAAATGTAAACCTTATTTCTGGGTTTGGTTAAAGTTATTGTTTTGTCTGGTTATTAAAGAGTAGATAGAGATCAAACTCTACCCTGGCTCATTAGAGTTTAATGGTGATTCATTTTAATTAACCATTCTTTCTTCCCAAAAAGGGGAGTGGCACATTAGCATGAAGTTTTTACATCAAAATCAACTCTGTCATTAATATTAATAACTCCATCTAACCCCTACAACAATTAGATTCAACTAATCAAACTTCACTTCAATGAGTCTTTTCCAGTTGGTTATTGTTCCAGAAATCGAGGTAAAAAAGTAAAAAACCATGGTTTACAACAGACTTGTTTAAAATGTTAAGGAACAAAAATAAATTGTTCAAGAAATATGTCTCTAATCCTACTCTGCTTGATCTAAATATCTACAAAAAGTTCAGGAATAACTCTATACATTAAGATCTGGAAAAATGAAGGATTTTCAAAGCAAAATAAACAATAATTCAAATGATATTAAAGCATCTTGAAATGTAATGAATCAACTTGTTCAAAAAGACATTTCTTCCACAAATACCAGTTTATCCTCAGTGTTTGCTGAAGGTTCAGTTACATTTGGAAATTATTTAACTTATATAAGTTTTTTTGTTTTAATTTTGGTTCAGAACTAGTGCAAAAAAGATGGACCAGTGATGGAGATCCATTAGAATATATTAAATCTAATTATCCATAAGTCTCATCCTTTTAGCCCACTGACATTAAAGAAATAAATGATATAAATGTTTAATTAACTAATTTCTATAATAATAACTCGGGAAGAAAATATGTATATATATATATATATATATAAAACTCTTGCTCACCCACCGCAGGTGGTCTCTTTTTCCTCCAAGCTCAGGACCTCTACCAGATGCCTGAGCTTGAGGGTTCTTCAGTATCTTTGATGTTCCTAACACTGCACTTTTATGGACTGAGATGTCTGATGTATTTCCTGGGATCTGCTGTAGCCACTCCTCCAGTTTGGGGGTCACTGCCCCGAGTGCCCCGAGGACCACGGGCACCACTGATGTCTTCACCCTCCAGGTTTTCTCCAACTCTTCTCTGAGCCCCTGGTATTTCTCTAGTTTCTCGTGTTCCTTTTTCCTGATGTTGCAGTCACTCGGTGTTGCTATGTCGACCACAACGGCTTTCCTCTGCTCTTTGTCCACCACCACAATGTCTGGTTGGTTCTCATTACCATTCTGTCCGTCTGTATCTGGAAGTCCCACAGGATCTTAGCTCGGTCATTCTCTACCACCTTTGGAGGTGTTTCCCACTTTGACCTTGGGGTTTCCAGCCCATACTCTGCACAGATGTTCCTGTACACTATACCAGTCACTTGGTTATGGAGCTCCATGTAAGCTTTCCCTGCCAGCATCTTCCACCCTGCAGTTATGTGCTGGATTGTCTCATTGGCCTCTTTGTACAGTCTACACCTGGGGTCTTGTCTGGTGTGGTAGATCTGGGCCTCTATTGCTCTGGTGCTCAAGGCCTGCTCCTGTGCAGCCATGATGAGTATCTCTGTGCTGTCCTTTAGTCCAGCTCTGTCTAGACATTGGTACCATTTCCTGATATCCACCACTTCAGTTATGTTTGGGTGGTACATCCCATGTAGTGGCTTGTCCTCCCATGATGGAACCTCCAGCACCTCATCTTCTGTTCCCCATTGTCTGAGACATTCACTGAGCACGTCATCTCTTGGAGCCTTGTCCTTGATGTACTTATGGATCTTGGATGTTTCATCCTGGATAGTGGTTCTCACACTCACTAGTCCTCGGCCTCCTTCCTTACGGCTAGCGTACAGTCTCAGAGTGCTGGATTTGGGGTGGAACCCTCCGTGCATGGTTAGGAGCTTTCACGTCTTAACATCTGTGGTCTGTATCTCATCCATTGGCCAGCTTATTATTCCTGCAGGGTATCTGATTACTGGCAGGGCGTAGCTGTTTATTGCCCGGGACTTGTTCTTGCCAATGAGCTGGCTTCTTAGGACCTGCCGTACTCGTTGGAGGTATTTGGCCGTAGCCGCTTTCCTTGTCACCTCTTTGAGGTTGCCAATTGTTTGTGGGATTCTGAGGTACTTGTAACTGTCCTCAATGTCTGCTATTGTTCCTTCTGGGAGTGAGACCCCTTCTGTGTGGACTACCTTCCCTCTCTTAGTCACCATCCGACCACATTTCTAAACTATTGAGATTTGGGTTCTTGAATTGATTATCTTAGTTTATTTAGTTTTATTTGCATTTATTATTCAAAGTGTTTAAATCAGTCTTTGTATAATTATTGATGCTGTTGTCACAATATTTTGTGGCTGTGGATGTTTTTATTATAATATTAAGAAAATAAATGAAAAAGTTGCTCTGACGTCAGAGCTGCTGCTCGTCCGCTAAGTGGCAGTAAAGCGCGCTTTGACCACCATTAAAAACCACCGAAGAAGAAGAAATGAACGGTTCTCCGTGTGTTTGTAATGATCAGTTTAAAGAGTTCAGATAAACCGAGCACACATCTGTGCTGTACAATAGAGTGTTTAATGAACCATTCTTCATTGGAGGGAAAAGACGTAAACGAAGGTCGTTCACAAGCTAACACGGTTACCAGATTGACCGCTACACCGTCCAGTCTTTAGCTTAGCTTTAGCAACATGATGACAGACTCTTCAGCTGAAGAACACTCTGCAGGTTTGGACTTTTGAACTTTTATCATCAGATAAGATCAGATAATACTCTGTTAGTCCCACAATGGGACATCTGATCGGGTGATATTAAAACCCGGAAACATACAGAGACAGAGTAAATGTGTCCCCGTACTGCATCACAGGCATTGGACCGGTTGTTAGAGCTACTATCTTTACCAGGGACAACATATTTATTCCTGATTATTGTTTTCAGGAGTTTTATTGTGTTTTATTTATCAGTGATTAGTTCATACTGTATTCCACCAGCAGCAGCACCGCTCACAAATATGGAAGCCCAAAAGAGTCATAATTAAATAAGTAAAAACAACATTTTGAAATAGATACCATTTTGATAAATAACAGACAAATATATGGTATGGCCATTCAATGGTTAAATAAGGTAATATTATTATGAAATACGTTTTATTATTCTTAAATATCTATTTCCACAATGGCTTTTTTATTCCATAATGTCGTTTTTCATCAGAATGACTTCGGTGACTTAAGTTCTGTCAGTTGTATTTTAGCTCATATTTGTTTTAGCTACCCCCTAACCCTTTTATTTTAACCCTATCCCTAAAATGTTTATTTTTGTCGGATATGTATTTTTAAAAGTGTGATATTTTTTTTTGTGTTAAATATGTCAAAATTAAAAAAATTATATGTTAAAAGTGGGATTCGAACCCACGTTAGCGTATGGAAGAATCATTGAGCCAGGCACCTTAGATCACTCTGCTATCCTGATACGGTGAAAACACAGTAACATTACGTTTATGTAGAAAATGTCCGGAAACGTACCCATAGCCCAGAGGGCTATTGATAGTTTAACGTATCTCTAGAACCTTCCTTTATATTGTAATGTAAAGAGTAACATTTATACTATGAATTAAAGCAGAGATAATATATTTTTTTACACTCTCACATGTTCTTAGTGGGGTAGATACTTTTGCACATTCCACTTTGGCCAATGCCGATACACACAAAAATCGGCCGATTTAATCGGCCTGTCGGTGAATCGGTCGATTACTATCATGGATGGACTGGCTTTGGGCTGTGGGATAAACTCGTACTGGGCTTAACCTTAGACACGTTGATCCCAAATACCAGTGTAAAGTATAACCACTCACTCCTTTCCTCTGTTCACAGTCACCACCATTACACCTACGCTCCACACTTGCCACCAGACTGGCTAAATGGATTACACAACACAGTAAGCATAATATACACAACTATAACATCACATATCACTCTCACTATGAAGTAGTCAACTCTTCCTCACCCTTTCCATTTCCTACCCGGACTCCCTCTTCCCTGTTCCCTTCCCCCCATCTCGGTGTAACACTGCCCTTTTTTTTATATCCTCCCTATTAATAAAATTTTTCTTACCCTTCCTTAGGGAGGGCTGGTGATGGTCACAATTATGTAATAAATTACATGACATTTATTTAATTGCAATAACAAAACATTCATTGCTGTCTATTCTGGTAATGTTGACCTTCGACAGCATGTGCAGACAAAAAAAAAAAAGAATAATGAGTGTAGGGACGTCTCTGATGGTCCTGGTTGTGTTCAGGGTTTCCTGCAGATGTTCCTGATGGTGTTTCCTGTAAACATGGACTGAAGCTCCAGGATCATCTCCACATAAAGAAGGAAGAGGAAGAACTGTGGGAAAGTCTGGAGGAAAAGCAGGAGACAGATATCACGGCTGTTACTGTGAAGAGTGAAGATGAAGAGGAGGAAGCTCAGTGTTCTCTGCTACACTGGAGACAAAGTGAGGAGAACATCAAAGGAGAACCTGCAACCTGCAGCTCAGCTAAACTCATGAAAGTAGAACCAAATGGAGACATCAGTGAAGGCCCAGAAGCAGCAAACACTTGTACACAAGACACTGATGGAGAGGAAACAGACTGCTCTGACACTGAAGACAGTGAGGATTGGAGGGAACCTTTGTCCCAGTCTGAAGCTCAGAGTGAACACATGGACATGAGCTGTGAGAACTTTCAAACATCTGAGAACAACACCAGAGGAACATCACACAACAGAGAGAAACGCTTTGGTTGTGACCTGTGTGGGACACGATTTGGCAATAAAGCACATCTGAAGATCCACACGAGAATTCACACAGGAGAAAAACCCTTTGGTTGTAATGTGTGTGGGAAACAATTTAGCAGACAATCAAATCTGGAAAGACACACAAGAATTCACACGGGAGAGAAACCCTATGGCTGTGATGTTTGTCAGAAAAGATTTATTACCAAACGTGATGTGATTAATCACATGAGAATTCACACAGGTGAGAAACCCTATGAATGTGATGTTTGTGAAAAAAATATTTTCTTCTAAGAAGAATCTTTCCAAGCACGAGTGGCCACATGGAGAGAAATCTTTTGGTTGTGATGTGTGTGGTAAATAATTTAACTGCAAGTCTAACCTGAATCGACACATGATAATTCACACTTGAGCATGGGTTTGTACCCACAGGGGGCGCCATGTGGACCCACTGACTAAACAGGAGTCTTGAGTGAAAACTTAATGTAGTGCTTATATATTTAGCCTTCACAGCTTTTACAGTCTTTACGTTAGCATTCTAGCCGACAAGGAAACGCTCATTCCAATCACATGAGTTCTCTTTCCCACCTGACATGGCTAAACCAATCAGGTTTGTGTATTTCCGTTGGTAAACATTGTGACTCAGTGCAGAAACGGACCTGACTGACTTTATTTAAAGAAAAATGTTTTTTTAATTAAAATAAACAAAAACAAATACTATTGTGTATAAAACAGTGAAATGTGATGAACTGGGTTGTTTTGGTCCTAAATGGCTTAGAAAGGTTTCAGTGTTGGGGAATGTACACACTAAGCTGTGATATGGATTATTCTGTAACTGTGTATCTTTGCTCGTCGGGGCGTGGATGTAGCTGAAATACTGTACACACATTTGTATGGTTGTATCTGTGATCAAATGTATATTTGTGTTTTAAAGCTCATTGTTTTACAAATATTGTTGATAATTTTTCAGAAGACAGTGAGGACGAAGATGTAGAAGAGAAACAAATTGAGAACACAGAGGATGAGGCAGAAGAGCCAGCAGAGAAAACAGTGAAGATGAGAATAGACACTGGGAAGAAGAAGAAGGCCAAAAGTGGAGCAGCCATCTACAGGTGCGCTTTTAAAAGGGAGTGGACAGCAGAATGGCCCTTCATCACTGTAGGCACAACCTCCTCCTACTTTTGGTGCTCTATATGCCGACACGAGAACAGCTGTGCCCATAAAGGAAAGGCAGATGTTACAAGGCATATAAAAAGCAAAGCACATCGTACCAAAGAACAGGCAATACAGTCAACAGCCAGCATTGCACCATGTCATGGCCCAGACACTGTTGATGGCATGACAGCTCAGGAAGTCAAGGTACTACATGCTAATCAGCTACTAGCAGTGTTATGAACTGTTTATTTTTGTATGTAATAGTGTTTTTCTATAGACCTTGAGTCTGCTGCTAAGACATTTATTCAATCAAAAAACACTTAATATTTTATTAATGTTTTTATATGATTTGCTTTTTAATGACCTCATTTCTGTTGCAGACAAGGAGAGCTGAGGTAAAGGTAGCCGTGTCAATGGTGGAACACAATGTGCCATTTGCAGTAGCCGATCACTTCAGCCCATTGCTAAAAGAATGCTTCAAAGATTCTCCTACTGCACAGAGCTTCAAGTCTGCCTGCACAAAAATGTCCTGCATCATAAATGGAGCAGTGGCTCCTCACTTTAGAAAGGAACTGGTCATGAAGATGAGGACCAATCCTTTCACGTTGATCACAGATGAATCAAATGATACAGGTCATTAAAATTTCCACACTTTCCAGCACCTGTTTTAGATATATTAATCAGAACAGACACACACACAGTTTCAGTCCCATGTGTACCTTTAATCTGACATATATGATATATATCGTTACAGGACGTGAGAAGATGAACCTGCTTACTGTGCGGGTATATGACAATGACCTCAGCAAAGTTGTCCACAGGTTCCTGGATATGTGCTCCACTAGCAGACCAAACTGTGGCACAGCTGAAATGATCTACAAGAAGATGGATGAGGCCTTGCAGAAAAACGCCATACCATGGAGAAACTGTGTCAGTTTGTCTGTTGATAATGCTCCTGTCAATACAGGAGATAAGAACTCCATCGCATCCAGAATTCATCAAGAACATGCCAGCATCTACATCCATGGGTGTCCTTGTCACATCATCCACAACACTGCTAAGCAGGCTGGCCAGGCCTTTTTGGAGGTGATTTGAATCACGTGTGCTTAAGACCTACCGTATCCGTTATGCTTAATGTCAAGTCAAACAGGTTGTTATGCTGTACGGTGTCATGAACCAATGACAACAATGTCTTGTGACTATAAATAATCATGTGTTGCAGGTGTGTGGATTTGATCCAGAGGATCTCGCTGTGGATGTCGGATATTGGTTTAAAGGAAACACTAATCGTCAAGGTTACCTGACCGGTATGTATGTGCAGTACCAATGTAGTACAAATTAAATCCTGAAGAGTTTTGATCAAATTGGCATTAATATGTTACATTCTTGTCATAGAATTCTGTGAGCTCCATGGAAGTGACTATATGGAAATGCTCATGCACGTTTCCGTTCGATGGTTGAGCCTGGAAAAGTGTTTGACTCGTATCCTGCAGCAGTATGCACCACTGGCCAGCTACTTGAAGTCATTAAGTAGGCATCACATTTTAATGATCCAAATGCATGGTTATTAGAACAGACTAAAAGATAAATGTAATATGTAGTAAGCACAGCCATTTTTTTCTCTTTTTTCCCACAGATGACAAACAGCCAAGGTTCAGGAGGCTTGTGGAGGCATTTTCTGACCCAATCACAGAGGTGTACCTGCTCTTCTATCAAGCAATGTTTCCAGTGTTTTCCACCTTCAACCTCCTCCTCCAGAGAGAGAAGTCGTCCATCTTCCTTCTACATGATGAGGTAAATTGGGAAGGTTGAGATACAGTTTGCTAGTATGATGTACTATCTTTGGTCCTTATTTATTAGCATGAAATAAAGGTAAATTTGTAAATATGTTCTGAAATATTTAGATGAGGGGTTTCATCCGCAAGCTGCTCTCAAAGTTTCTGAAGCCTGCAGCATTGCAGCACCGGGAACTGCATGAAATCTGCTTTAAGGAGCCATCCAACCAACTACCAGGTAATTAGTCACTGTTTTACATCAGAATATGCACATGCACTATGGACTCACTGATCTCATTCAACACACTGTTTGTTAGAGGGCTGCAGTCATCACGTCACACACATGGGACCACAATGGAAACAAGTCCCCAGGACTTTTTTGTTTTGCCCAAATGTGTGACCGATGATGCTGTTTGTATTTGTGTCTAATAAACTATTCAATCAATCACTGATATGATGAAGATACTTAAAGTAGTGCTTTCAAGTTAGCTATTGTGGTTTTTGATGGTGACTAAAGTGACTCAACAAGTCTTATTCCCGTCTCATGCTGACATGTTGGTGCATACTGCATCGTTAATGACCTTTGAAGTTGTTGATTTGTTTCTTGTGTAGGAGAAAAGTTGGTGATTGGCTTCACTACTCGAGCTACACTCAACAGGCTCCTTGAAGCAGGAGACGTTACACCGCAGCAAGTGCAGAGGTTCCAGCAGGCAGCAGTGGCGTTTCTGGAAAGGGCTGTGGAGTATGCCATCAAGAAACTCCCCATGAAAGAGCCTCTGATAAAACATGCCATGTTTCTGGATGTCCAGCAGAGAGCAGAGTGTGGAGTGGAAGATGCCTTCTACTTTGTCGACAGGTTAGTTGGAGTATCAAGTAAAGTACATTGTATCTATAGTGTCAAATCCTAACACAAGTTATCTCAATATGCTTTACAAGTAAAGCAGGCTTAAGACCAGGCTGTTGTCACATTTTCTTGTTTAATGACCACATCTGAAAAACAACCTGTTTCAGTTACACTACTTTACCAGATCAGTGCACATTGTGTTTTTTTTTAGGTTTCCTGAACTTCTCCCGTACAATGGACCTGAGGAGCGTGACAAACTGATTGAGGAGTTTCTGGACTACCAGTCCATGGACATTGCCATGCCTGAAGATCCAGCAATGTTTGACTTTGAGAGCTTTTGGGGGAATATGGCATCAATGAACAATAAGGTAAGAATTATTCTGTACTCATGGTAATAACCATTGACTTAATCATCTTAATACTACACAAAAATACTTGACAGTAATTAAGCTTCCTATGTGGATGTTTTAAAGGTGACTGGTATCAGCAGATTTGGCAGGCTGTCTCGTATTGCCAAGTTGGTCTTGGTACTTCCTCATTCAAATGCTGATGCAGAACGACTTTTCTCTGTGGTTGGACTGAACAAAACCAAAATCAGAAACAGTTTGGCTCTTGAGGGAACGCTATCATCCATCATGACAGTGAAGATGGCGAGCCTTGAGCCACAGTGTTTTAAGTGGGAGCCCCCCGTCTCTGTCATCAAGGCATCAAAATCTGCAACAAACACAACATGAGAAATGTCCCCAGCTAAATGATGGAGAGTTGATTAAAAGGAAATATTAACAAATAAATGTATTTTATCAAAATTCTTGTTACAATTTTTATTTCTAATATCTGGTTTATTAAGACGAGCATTAGGAGGCCACAGTGCAGGGAGAGCTGCTGGCATGGAGGTGATGACATCAGTCTGAAGGTGTAAATCTAAAAAGGTCAAAACTTTCTCGCCGTCGACTGGAGAATTAGTATGTTCTATGATTTCAATAATTTAAAAAAACAATTAAAACTAGAGCTGCAAGCAGTTATGAAAGTGGGCCAAGCCTTCCCGCACGACTCGACCCCCAGGTTTTGCTGAGCCCATGGAAGTACGTCACAAAGGATGACGGGCTTGGGGCGTGTGTCAGGACACAGGCCAGCAGTGTTGTAATACTAATGTCTGATGTAAAACAGCTGGAGAGAAACGGTCAGAGTTCTAGAGAAAGTCATATCACGATTCAGGTCTGAGGAACATCAGAATACATGAAGTTCATCTTCATGTCTGTGTTTAACTATTCTCTGTTCTCACTGACACCTTCAAAGGTAAAATCTTCAGAGGATCATAGGACCAAAAATAAGGAATCAACGTGTCCGTGAAAGTGTGTGTAAAGGTGTGTATGTGTGTGTTAGTATCAGGATCAGAGAAGGACAGCGTCCCTCTGGTCCAGTCCAGATTCACTCTGATCCTCTGGAGCTTCTTCTGGAAGGACACTTCATTTATTGGATCTGGTGGGAACAATGCTGTATATTTAAATTCATAATAAACTAAAACCCAAAATCCAGAGTGAATCTTTCCCTTCCTTAGAGTAGATTCTGGAATCACACCCACAAACCAAGCTTCACTGTCTCCAACCTGGACGTCCCAGCTGTGAGTTCCTGAGTTAAAGCCCTCAGAGCTCAGGACAGAAAAATATTCATCAAACCTCTCTGGATTATCTGGAAGCTTCTGTTTCACTCCTGGTCTCAGACTGGTCAGATCTTCAGACAGGATCAGGATTGGGTTAGCAGTGTTTGGGTCGAGGACGATGGGCGTGTAGGAGACCAGGTCCTTCATCTTGTTCCAGATGTTGAAGCTCAGGTTTCCCAGGTGTTTGTGCTGCTCTATCAGAGCTCCTGATGGCAGCTGTGGAGGCTCCAACAGAGGACAGTTTTGGACTCTTTCCTCTGCAGCTTTGGAGGTGAGCAGGAAGGAAAGGTCTTCAGCTCTCAGCTGCTCCTCAGTGGCTCGGATAGTCTCTGAAAGTTCTGTTATCTGTCGACTCACAGCCTCCTTCTTCTTCTTCATCATCTCATTCTTCTTCTTTTCTTCCTCCATTAGTGCAGCCATCCTGATCTTCTCTTCCTCTGTTAGAAATTGATGAAGCCTCTCAAAGGTCTCCCTGATCTTTCTCCCTGTGTGTTCCACCTGGACCTTCAGATGTTCTTCTGTTAGATCAAACTGCTTCTTAACTTTAATACAGAGCTCTAACTGCTCCCTTAAGGGCTCCAACATCTGCTGGATGTTATTCTTCTGCTGTTGAGCAGCTTCATCGATGGGTCTGAATGTGTGCTGACTGTGTTCTTCTGAATCTCTGCAGATGAGACACACCAGCTGCTGATGGTCCAGACAGAAGAGGCGGAACTTTTCAGAGTGCAGGCTACAGACAGCCTTTGCAGATCTTTGAGCTTCCTCCTCCAACAAAGATTCACACAGGTTCTTCAGGACCAGGACACAAGTTGGGTCCTTTTTCGGGCATCTTCTCTTACAAAGTGGACATGGACGTGAGCGTGATTTTCTCCACCAGGTATTCACACAGTCTCTACAGAAGCTGTGGCTGCAGAACAGAAGAACAGGATCTCTGAAGGTGTTCAGACAGACCGGGCAGCAGAGTTCCTCCTTTAATCTGGAAGCCATGTAGTCTGAGAGTGCAGCTGAAATTAGATAAAAATCCATTCAAAACTCAGAATGGGCTTCATACAAACATCAGATCTAAATGTATATCTACTTTGAACTTTCATTTTCTAAAAATATTTCTTTAAAGAATCATAAGAACAAGAACTAACAACTCAGTGATCATCGTGAATCCTAAAAAAGTAGAAGACACATGATGCATCAGACTAATGACTGACCTTATCTTCTTTCCTTCACAGTGGGTTTTAATTTTTATTTGGTTACTCTGTGTTGGTCAGATTGTCAAGGAATTGCCTTTCAGTAACTGTAACTTTGTTTTTGTTTTTTTAACTATTGTTGAGTTGGATTTGTTTAGGTTTTGGTTTGTACTTTTGTATTGTTGCCCTAATTCATTCTACTAATCTACTATCTATTAACTCATTGACTGCCAAAGACGTCTTTTGGTTTAGTAACGTTGACTGTCAAAGACGTCAATTGCGTTTTTTGGCTGGGGTTGCTAGGAGACAGTGTGACGAAGCTCTCCCATGAATATGGAGCTTGTACAATGATGTAGTGACCACCTGGTGACATGTAGGTGGCAGCAGAGCACCTTTCGATGAGAGATCACCCGTGATGGGCAGAGCTCAGAGGAAGAGGAAAGGAGTTTACGAGACAAAAAATGGTGCTACGAGAGTTGATGCTGAAGTTCCCAGCAGCTCACAGCAGAGCACACTAGACCAGAGCATGTGTGGAACTAAGTGGACTATTGAGTGTGTGGTGATGGTGAGAGAAAACGATCAAAAAACAGGGCAAGCAGTGACATTCGGCATGTCCGGGATGAGGAGTAAGTTGCGTGTGGAGAGAATGACGGGGGAGAGACTTGGAGTACGGCCAAAATACAGTAAGAAATCCATTCGACTCTGATATAGATAGTAAAATAATAATCATTCTGCCATCAAAAGCCTGGTCTCAGTGTTGTTTTGTAGTTTCATAGAAGGAAACCAATGTTGAGGTGTCACTAAAGCAAAAAAAATATATATATTTCTTCAAAGCCACTAATGGTTTTTTTTCAGAAAAAAACGTTTTTCTCAGCTTTTTGTCACTAACAGGTGATTTGTGTGAACTTGCCTTTATTCAACTGCTGATTACAGAAGAACAAAACAATGTTTTGTTCTGATGAAAGTGGAGAGTCTAATCTTTCACAATCTGGTTGGTAGAATTCAGATTGTCACAGTACAAAATATTCTGTGGATCTTAGAAAAAAATCAATGAAAATCATCTAAAACGCCTGGCAGTATGGGGTTGGCTGCTCAGAATATGGCTGGCAGTGAATGAGTTAATGTCCTAAACGTTATTAATGACTCTGTGGTAAAACATTTTCCTCTAATGAATTACTTCATTACAGCTCAATAACACAAAGGGTTACAGATCTGGCGAGCCAGCTAGGAGGCAGTGTGTCAGTGATTTGAGTTACTACCGATTTATTTTGGTTTGTTTATTTTCATCACTGTTGTTTATCTTTTAGATTAGTTTTTATATATTTGTTAATGTAAATATTTTTTATTTACATCAAATACTGCAAATGTTGATCTCTCTTTTTTGTTACTGATGTATAAGTTTTATTGTTAATCAGTATTTTTTTTAACTTTAATATCTATTATTAAGTATTTAATTAAAGTTCTTGACAACTATGTCATTGGGTATTTTCAAATTACAGAGGACAGAGAAAATGTTTCTAATTAACATTTTATTTATACTGGCTCAAAACCTTTTTTCCAAGCATTTATTTCAGATTATAAATACTATACGACTTCATCAAGTGCTCAGAAAACAATGCTTTAAAGACTGTTCAAATAATTCATATACATCTTAACAATGTCATGCTGCAGGACTGAATACCTGAATCCAAAGCAATATACAACACCAGAAGTTAATGTAAAGTAAATATTGCTGAGGACTTCCAGTAAGATGGCGGCGTGAGTAGCTGCATTGTTTGGAGCTCCATCAAGTCGGGTAAAATAGCCCCACTAAAACTAATTAACTTAATATACAAATGCGTTACATCTCGTAATGAGTGGAGATATACAACGTAATAGCCGCAAAATCAAGAAATCAACACAGGAACCAGCTGTGATGGCAGCCGCTCCCAGACTGAAGTGAGGGGGAACCTGGAGACGACACAGCTGGGAAGGCTGATTCAGACCGCACCGAGAACCTCGGAGCCGGGCTAGCAAGTATCAGCAGATATTTTGGGGAGTGGTGGCCTAGTGGTTAAGGACGCTGGAATAGTTAATTTAAGGTGATAATCATTTGTTTATCATCTCAAATGTTGCGTCGCATTGGGTCACAAACACGTCAGATCAAGTCAAAGGTGATACGATGTCTGCAACTGGGTGCCTACACTGCAGTGTTCAGCTTGGAGGCGTGGCACCGGCAGCAGGCACTTCCTGGAGGGGGCGGTTCATAATGCTAATGACGTCACTAGCATTATGAGCAGCTCAGATAGCAGATTACTGAGGATTTCTCAGATGCAGGAAGGAAGCCCAATAATATTTTAGGGTGTTTTTGATAAGGAATTAACAATGTAACACGGTTAAAAGCTCAAAAATGTTGATTTGCATGATATAGGACCTTTAATATAAATGGTTAAAATTCACCGGTAAAGAGATGAAAAGTCATGACAAAATGAAAAGAGACAGAAAAAGAGAAGGTACAGGTTATATTTCTACAGGAGACCCACCTATCTCAGAACACAAAAAATTAAATAAAAATTGGCTCGTGTAAACAAGGGCTTAAAACAGTCATCATATTAATTTCAAACTCAACTAAATTTCTCTGTGAAAAAGAAATCAAAGATAAAGAGGGACGATATGTAATTGTGAAAGGGAAACTGGAAAATGAACCTGTCACTTTGGTAAATGTATACGTAAACCAAACTGAAAGGTTAAGGGAATTGGAGCAGCAACATCAAATTACATGAAAGAAAAGCAGAGTACAGTCCTGGGAAGCATAGATGCCCAAAAAAGAGTTTGTGTTAATTGGAGTTTTCTTTATAAAGTATTAGAACGACTAAGATTTAATAAAAAAAATCAATACAGTTACTAAAATCATTATGCAAAGAACCTACGGCTAGAACAAAATAAAACAGAAATCTGATGGATAAAATTCAGCTGTAAAGATCTAGCAGACAGATGCCGTCTATCACCAGCACTCTGTACTATCTGTATCGAGCCCCTGGCTCTGGCAATTAGGCAAAATAAAGGGAATTACAAAAAAAATGTTAGAACACAAAACTGGACTTTTTGCTGATGATTTAATAGCTTTCCTCGAACAACCAAACTCAACATTTTCTATACTGATGAAACTTCTTGATACATATGGCTATTTATCAGGATATAGAATAAACATTTCTAAGATCCTGGTAATTAACTAACAAAATAAATTAGAGAAAACTATAAGCTCAAATGGAATCCTAAATTAATTAAATATTTGGGTGTGTCAGTTATACAGGATCTTAAAGAACTTTACAAAAAAATAAAAAATTATGAAAAACTAAACAAAAATATACAAAACAACATAGAGAGATGGTCTACCCTACCACTCGATTTTAATTCAAGAATTGGGATAGTCAGGATGAATTTGTTGCCCAGACATTTATACCTGTTCCAATCATTACCAGTAGAGATCCCTCAGAGCCAATTCATTAGGTGGGATAAATCAAAGATAAAGGTGGAATGGCTTTCCCTAAATTAAAGGAGTATTTCTATGCAGCCCAACTAAGACCTGTCCACTGTTGGTGCAAATCTAACTATGAGGCTAAATGGAAAGAAATAGAAAAGGAAGTAAACCAACATCCGACTGTTGGCCACTGTGAGTGCATCCTAAACTCTGATTCTGACACAACTTTATTTATACAGCACTTTCAAACATCCACAGCTGGCACAATATACTGTACACAGGAAAAAACAACAGTGAAACAATAAAATAAGATCCGTAAAACAAGACTAAACACTAAAGTAACTCAAATATTTGCATTTCCTGAAGAAAATGCAAATGAGGATGCAGGTACTGGCCTGCACTGCATTAGCATAACATTAGCTAGTGTTAGCATTAACCTAGCAATAACATTAGCTTAGTAATAACAGTAGCCTAACATTAACTTAGCATTAACATTAGCCTAGCAATAAAATTAACTCAGAATTAGCATTAACCTAGCATTAGGCTAGCAATAAAATTAGCTAAACATTAGCACTAACCTAGCATTAGCCTAGCAGAAAAAGATCTGAGCTTCTGTTTCTACGTCCAGCTGAGACGCTGAGCAGGAATGTATACGGGGTGGAGAAGCTCACAGACCAGCTCAGACTAATGTTCCTTCATGTTCTCGTGCCTGCGTGAGCAGAGATAAAGCTAAAGCTAATGTTCTGTGTATATATGGACTGACCTTCAGCCTGGAGGGACACAGCTGCTCTGCTGGACTCTTCTGGGGGTGGATGATGTCTGCAGCTGATTCTCTTGTGTTTGCTCTTTCTGAGCCAGGTGAGGGGGCGGAGCTTCACCTCACCTGTTCTGGGAAATGGTTGCGGCTTATGAGCAGTGAGTTTCATGTTTCATAGCAGTGCCATGAGTCAGCTGGTCAGACCAGTTCAATCATTGTGTAAATTAAACTCAACAATATTTGCATGAATACAGACATTTTTAATGTTCATATCATCATAAGCCATCATTTGAAAACAACTATGATTGTTTCATGTTCATACTTCTCCATCTACGCCTGTCTAATGCATTCTGCTTCCATTTATTCAGTTCTATATCTTTCCATTTCATATTTCTTTTAGTCACGTCCTTAAATCTAAGCCTCGGTCTTCCTTGGTTTCTCATGCCTTTGCTCAACTGAGAGTAGAGCAGCTGTGTGATCCATTCGTTCTACATCTTACATTCTTCTTTATTAGCAAGTCTGCCATAGATGGATGTCTTTGTTAGGTGCTCTATCCTGCCATGAGATATTCATGATGTGTTTTAGCTGACACATCATATATCTGTGCAGTTTCTTCTTCTGTGTAGTTTTACATCAGTTGGCAACCAAGACAAGGAGCATTACGGCCCCGGTGACTTGTGTCCTGTACATAGTCCAGGTTTCTGCACCATATAGAAGTGCTGACCCCATTTTGATATCAAAAATTTCTGGCGACCTCAAAGACATGTTTTTCTAGAATTAAATTTTGATCATGTATGAGCTCAGTTATATATTTTTTTGCTGCATTTTAAGCGAACTCAATTTATATTTCACAAAGTGAAAGTATATGAATACAGTTGTTTAGGATTGTGTGTTGGTTTAATTTAAAAAAGAAAAATAATACAAAAAAAAAAGAATAAAAAAATCTATTTTAAAAAAATTCTGAAATTTCAGGCAAAGCCATTTAAACTCCACGTGACCCCACATGGGGTCCCAACCCCAAGGTTGAAAGACACTGATTAAGTGGCTCCTGAATAGATTTATTTCTATAGATTTTATCATTTCCGAACCAAGACTGACACTTCATTTTTAATTTTCTACTTTCTCTCTCTCTCTTTATATCTGTATCAAGTACCCCCAGTAGTGCGATCACGTACCCCTAGGGTACATTTGAGAAACACTGCTATAGATGATCAAATTCGGGCTATATACACCATATATTTCTCTCGTACCAATTATATCTATCCAGTGGGTAAAGTTAGGCTTGGATTTAAAGAAACAACATTTATAAATACAGTATTTTACAAACCAAACACTATTATTCACACCAAAATCAATCATCTTATCACGAACAAACAAACCACATTACACATCTGAAACAGTGAATATAGTAAGTTGAATTCCTTTAGATTTAAACCAAATCTGAACAATGCTCAAAGAACTGTGCACTATGTCACACAAAAAGAAAAATATGATCTAAATCCTCAGTCCCAACTTCACAAAATACACAATAACCAGCATCAAAATTAAATATATCTCTCCGTAATACTTTTGTGGGGTAAATTTCATGATTAATCTTAAATTGAAGCTTGTTCACTAAGGGCAAAACCAAATAAATTAAGTATTTGCGTCTGATCTCCTTCCTCTCGTTCATTTTAAAATCTTTAGGGATGTAATCTGTAAAACTAGTGAACGTATAATGCTGGTGGATAAGGTCAAACCACTGTGGTGAGTCCGGTCAGAACTCAAAAAGCAGTCCGTAGTCGATTTAGATGGGTTTTAATGCAGACTTGAATTTGTAGTTTGTCCTTTACACTTCGATGCTAATGTGTGGTTCTAAAACAGAAATAATAATGTGTCAATCTCTAATGAATACAGATACTACTGCAATAAACTTACTGGTACAGCAATATTCACACTTTAAATAAACAACAGCAGAAGTAGCTCCTCATTAAATGTTCATGTGAACTGAGAATAGCACCAACTAACATTGGAAACACTACATTTCACTACAAACTCGGTTTATAGCAATAAACACAACTTACTTGTAGTTCACGCACGAACACCATCAAAGTAGGGTGACTGACAAACAAACAAACTATGAACTAAACTTAAAGTACTTAAGAACTAAGCACTGTAAACTCTGATGTGTCTCCTTCCTCGTTTCTCCTTCTTTTCTCTCTCTTCCTGCATCCTACACACTGGTGGGCTAGGCTCCGCCCCTTAAAGGGCCAGCATGCCAGTCTTTAGACAGCCTTTTCTACATAATCACTTTTAGCAGAGTTAGTGTAACAGGAACTCAAAAATGTATTTATTATAAAATTTCTTTGATATAAAGCGGTTTTAATTCAGGGATAACTTTGGAATGTATTATATCTTGTTTAATCATATTCTTCAGTGATAAAGATAAAGCCGTCACAATCTGCACATATTTTTTTCTCAAATTATCTGAAATTTTTGGAGGGTGGGTCCAAAACCCCCAGGGGACCTTGGACGCAAAAATTCACATATATCCGCCAGCAGGTGGCGCTATAACCAAGGTCAATGCGTTTTGGCCTACAACTCCCAGACTGTATGTCGCACATTCAAAAACTTCATATGGACAGATTCCCTGAGTAGCACTGAATCACCTGGGCTAGGCCACGCCCATTTCCGTCTAAACTTTTGTCGGAGCAAAATCGCAAAAACTGGAAAACCTTACTCCTTGGGATTTTGTCCAATCAGTGTGAAACTTGGCACACTTTTTACTTTTTGGGGACATGAAAATACAGGCTCTACTTTTTATCATCAGAATATGTGTTAAACTAAATCTACAAAATACACAAACATTTATACAAATTATAAAGTACAATTGAATATGCCACAAAACTTAGAAATATACAAAACTTTACTCAATGAAAAATGTTTTGGTGTGAATGTGTAGCTACAAGTCCACAGCACTATGAACTACATGGCCAGTATAAAAGCATCAGAATTGAAAAATAATGTAAAAATTGTTTATTTTAATTGAGAGGTATAATATTTCAATTGTTAAAATCGTCAATGTGTTTTTAAGCAGCATGACTTGTATTTTAAAGTAAAATAAGGTTACTATACTGTAATATTTATTTAATTTGTGTTTACAATGGGATTTTTTTTTGGGGGGGGGCACGACCTCTGTGTCCCCCACCATGATTTGCGCCCCTGCCCCCATTTGTCCATCGACAACATTTTGCTCAGAATACTGTGAAAACAGAACAATAGAGCACAATGATGGAATGAAAATTAAAATTCATGGAGCTAACAGAATTTAAACACAAATTTGACATAAATTGTTCATTGAGAGATTACTAAAAAAGTGTGCAGTTCAATACCAATTCCCTTATGTTGGAATTCTGAGGAAAAAAATCTGAATTCTAAATTTAAAATCAGAAAAATATCAGATTTTTTACCTTAAAGTCAGACTTCTCACTTTAAAGTTGGAATTCTGAGAAAAATGTCAGATTTCTTAATTTAAAGTCAGAATTCTTGAGGAAAAAAGTTATTATATTATGATTTTCATGGTCTGACCCAACTTAATAACTCAGTTCAACGCAGCAATTATTTTTATAAACATTTTGTTTATTTATTTGTTCTTTCATCTTTTTTTAATAAAAGTTTCTTCCTGCATTCAAAGGAGAAAAGAATGGAAAGAGATGAGAGAGGAACGGTTTAAATCATCATGGGGGGGGGGGGGGGGGGTAGAGATAAAGAGTCAAACTTGAGGTTTATATTGTTCTAATGTCTGGTTTTCCTGGTAAACCACTGGTGGATTCTTTTCCATAGAGATTTCTTTTTAGCGTGTCTGGACCGCTCTTCTTCTAATTCCACATCTTTGGCTTTCAGTAGGTTCTGTGTTGTGACCAGGGCGTTCTTCAGCATGGTCACCTTTTCTTTCACCTGCTCCTCCAGACTGCAGTAGGCCTGCTCCTTTGACTTCACCACTGCTAACATGTTGGCGTTCACCTCCAACAGTTGGTCGTGTTGATCACTTTGACTTTTGAATTTCTCCTGCGCCTGCCTGAGATCGGCCCTCAGAACATCGTTTTCAATGTTCTGCTCATGGAACTCCTTTCTGGAAACATCTAGAGCCAGTATGAGATAGGCCAGGTCCCTGTTTAGTAATTCCATCTGGTACGTTTTAAAGAATGACTTGTATCTCATGTCTTCACATGTGATACACCCTGGTGGTGCTTGGTCAGGTACCAGTGTGCAGCCTGGTTCACAGGGACTCACTGGTACGGTGGCTGGTGGATGGTTCACCTGTTCATCATCACCCTTGTCTCCGGGAGATGATGGTTGGTCTCCCTTCATCTTCTGGGTCTGAACCTTCTTCCTACGAGGTGGCTTTGGCGGGTGGAATGACGCCCCTCTGAATTTGTTAAATAAGGGCTCAGAATCCCCAAAGTCACTAAAAGTTACGTCCATCGCTGGTTTTTGATCCATCGTCAATGTTTCAAGAAACAAAAGCAAGAGAATGTTCAACAAAAAAAGTGTCGTTCTTAGAGCTTTGAGCTGTGTGTGCTACTGTAGAAGAATCCAGGTACTTTCAAGTCATGTTGCTTTCATCTCCTGTGTTTGTTTTCATTTCTGTTGCCATGGCTACAATCAACACAACATTCTAAATGATGATTTGCTGCTGCTTTATTAACAAACAATAAAATAATGAAATTAAAGAAATCTAAACAGGGCTAAGAACCCCCCCCCCACCAATAAATAAATAAATAAATAAAAACTCAGGTGAATTAAAAGTTGATTTAAAGCAGGATTTGAAAGTCTTCAGTGCGGGGGCCTGTTAGATGTTGGAGGGTAGCTTACTTTACAGCAGGGTTTCTCAAATGGGGGTACGTATACCCCTTGGGTTACGCAATGGCCCTACAGGGGGGACTTGAGGGAGAGAGTGGAAAAATAACAAATGAAGTGTCCGTTTTTGTCCCCCCTCAGGCATGAGATGACTGGAAATAATAAAAACTATAGAAATAAATCTATTCGGGAGCCACTAAATCTATTTTTTAACCTATGTGGGGTCACCTGAAATTTCTGAAAAATGTAATTACTTTTTTGTAATTATTTTTTATTATTAAAACAACACAATCTTAAACAACTGTATTTCTATACTTTCACTTTGTGAATATAGTTAAACTAAAATGCAGTAAAAATAAATACATATCTGACCTCAGACATGATTGAAAACTATCAAAATAGGGTCACGATCCAAAAAAGGTTGTTAACCACTGCATTAAATACTGTTTCTTTCCACTTATTTACTAAGTTAGATTTTTTAAAATGTGTGTTTTCACTTGTTCATTTCATCATTATGTTATATTGTTGTTTTTAAATAGTTTTCTATACAAAATGTTGTAGTCGAACAAAGGGGGTACCTATATAGAGTCGCATCTTCTGACATAGGCCACGCCCACTCCCACGGCATATTACTCTTTGTAAGTCACTACACATCAAAAATCTTCTTTTTCAAATTCCTCCTTGGGGTTTTGTCTAATCCGTGTGGCACGTAGAGTCTTCAGTTGGACTTGATCTAAAGTTGATAAAATAATTTTGTTGGCTCAAAATATGCGCGAATAATTACTGAGTAAAGTTTTCTAGCTAGCTATAAAAATGTATAACTGTTGCATATCTTTGTCAAAATAAATGCTAACAACACCAAATCTGAGATCCTTGGTTGGCATGTGACTGTGGGGGCATGAGCAAAATTTTTATAATTTATGCCACTAGGGGGTGCTGCAAATACGGGAAATTTACATCTCTTAAATGGCAAGACCGATTTTTACCAAATTTGGTGGGTATGACCTTGGGTCACTCCTGGGGCTGTGTTCAGTTGAATTATTATGTTGAGGGCTGTGAAATTTACAGGGTACATATATATGAGTACACAGACCACCCATTACCAAAATGTGCACCTTTAGGTGGTGCTTGTTTTGTGCACCAACCACCAAGTCAAATTCCTTGTACTGTCCTCAAAACTGTACATGGCAAATAAAACATTTCTGATTCTGATTCTGATTCTGATTCTGATAATGGGTGCAGATGCATTTTGGCCTGTAACTTTCATATTTTTAATCACATCTTCCAAAACTTCATATCCATTTGTTCACAGCAAATGGCACGTTGGCCTGTGTCTTGACGCTCGCCCCAAGCCCGTCATCTTTCGTGACGTACTTTCACGGGCTCCACGAAACCTGGGGGCCGAGTCACGTGGGAAGGCTTGGCCCCCTTTCATAACTGCTTGCAGTTCTAGTTGAAATTGTACTCAAATACAAGTACAAGTGAGTCATACATAAAATACTAAAGTACAAATAAAAAGTGGCTCAATTATTCAAAGTAAAAGTTACTAGTTACTTTCACCACGTTTATTGTTGGTAATAAATCTGGGTACGGGTCCCTTGCATACAGTAAACATCTCATGAAGAAACAAAAAGAAAGAAACACAATCTTGCACAAATGAAACTTAATTCTTTTTTAGATAAAATAACACCAATAAATTCAATTCTAAATAAAAACAAAAATCAGGCTCTAAATATTGCTACATTTATGAACTCTAAAACAGAAAATATTCAATGCTGTTTTGGTACCTTTAATCTGATTGGTTGGCTATGATGTGATATATTATGTTTAATCTGATTGGTTGGCTATGATGTGATATATTATGTTTAATCTGATTGGTTGACTATGATGTGATATATTATGTTTAATCTGATTGGTTGGCTATGATGTGATATATTATGTTTAATCTGATTGGTCGGCTATGATGTGATATATTATGTTTAAACTGATTGGTCGGCTATGATGTGATATATTACGTTTAATCTGATTGATTGGCTATGATGTGATATATTACGTTTAATCTGATTGGTCGGCTGTGATGTGATATATTACGTTTAATCTGATTGATTGGCTATGATGTGATATATTACGTTTAATCTGATTGGTCAGCTATGATGTGATACATTATGTTTAATCTGATTGGTCGGCTATGATGTGATGCATTATGTTTAATCTGATTGGTCGGCTATGATGTGATATATTACGTTTAATCTGATTGGTCAGCTATGATGTGACGTTTTTGATTGTTGTCTGGTCATTTCTTTTTTGTAGTTTCACAATGTCTGTTGATCATTTTAAATGAAAAATTATAATTTACTTACTTGGGTGTAGAAATGTAATCACTTAACTTATTTTAATTTAATTATTTTATTTTATTTTTTTAAATAAAATAACACAAATGAATTAAATCTAAAATCGAACATTTCCCAGGCTCTCAGATTAGTGTGGTGTGTGGAGTGAATTGGGCTTGTTTATAAATAAAAACAAAGTGTGACTGGCAACTTAATATTTTTATTATTTATTTTAAATTTTTTTAACTTGTGTTTCTTTTATTTTGTTGCATTTCCGTCCGCGTGTCCCTGACCTCAGCTCAACTCCGTGCTTCGCTTGTTTTTTCTTGGACCTTTTGTCCTCTCGCAGTTGCCGTAGAATCTGTCCCGTTGCAGAGCTCTGATTAGCACGTACTGTGAAGGTCGTGAGTCCAAACGGTGAGTTTTCTCCCTTCATTTAACATAGTTTGTGTTTTTATATTTCCTTTGGTGTTTTTAAAACTCAGTGTAATGTGTAACATTAACCTCACCCCGTATGAATCAACGGAACGTGGTTATTTTACCGCAGTCTAGTAGATGCTATCGGGTTAGCTGCCGTTAGCTCGTAGCGAGTTAGCCACTATCTGACAGTCAGTTTTTAATGGGAAATAACATTGTTTAGTGAATTATTTCGAACTTGAGCTTCTTATTTGTTTACCGTTGTGCTAATAATGTCAATATGCGATCGATAATGTGAGAATATATCGTGTGAACGTCTGTGTGATCCTCATTATCAACACGGTTCTTAAACCTGAAGGTTGACGGAACACACACTAAATATTCTACAAAAAATAAATAAAGTGCAGCATGTGTATCATTTTCAAAAGTCAACGTGTAATGAGTAGAATGAACCAAATGTTTCTGTCCTCTGAAAATGTATCAAATAATGATCAAAAAGCTGGTGTAAAGCACATGTGTAACTAATCTCAGGTGTCATGATGTTGACATTTTTCAGTTTTGATTTAAATTTCTGCTTGTTGGTTACATTTATTGTAAAAGGAATCTTTAATAAATCAGACATTTTTAGTTCAGTGTACTTTTGTACGTGCATATACAAACAAAACAACTACTATAGGGCTGCAGCTATCGATTCTTTTTGGAATCGATTAATCTAGCACTCTATCGATCAATTAATAAATCGGATTTTTTAAAAATGTGTTTTTAAGCAATCAAAACAAATGACGCGGCTGTAAAATGATTAAGCATTTGGCTAACTAAGCCTATTTATTGCAAGTTAACCATGTAGCGTTTATTAGTGCCAACAATTAAATAACAACTTTAAGTCAACCAACTAACTACTAACACATAATCATTTCTAGGGTGAGCCTATTTGCTATGGTAACCTAGAAACCTGTGTGTATGGGTTTGACAAACACTGGAATTATGTTTTTAGCAGCTGAGAAAACTAATTAATCTTAGGCTTAATAAAGTATTTCTATTCTATAATAAAATATTGTGCTGCTCACATTATTAGAATTGTCACAGTGATGATCAGAGACAGTATTTAAGGCCTTACATTTGGCTACATCAAATTTAATACCTTTCCCTTTTAAGGATTTAAAGGTCACCTATCCTGGTTTGTGTGTAAACGCGTGCTGTTTGTGCTTCCGATCACACCGCTGACGTCTCCTCCGCTGGGGGATACCGCTGGTACAAGACTCCGCTGCTACACAGGCCGCTGCGTGTAGCCGCTGTAGCAATCCGAAGCTAGAGTTGCCACATCTACTGGACTATAACTGTTAGATTTACCTAAATCTAAGATTGCCTGGTGGTCGTCTACTATTTTAGAGTAATTACGCTGCAGGTTCACTGATAAATGATTAGAACTGACTGAGTTATCTGCGGTTTTATATCTGTTGCTAATGCTAACCTCTGCAGCAGCAGCCGACAGGCACGCAGCCAAATACACGTTATATATATATATATCGAGGCTGGAAAACTTCTGCTTCCATTTTCCTTTATCGTCCAGTTAATTTATTTATGTACTGATTATCAGCCCAGGTCTAAATTAGCGCTACATGACCTTGTTTCAGCGACGCTTGTTGAAACATTATGTGGATGCTTTCGGTTCAGATGCTGCATCATTGAAGTCGTACTGCTGTGGTATGCCAGGTATTGTTTGCAGTAAACACATGATTGCACCTTGTTTTCTTCATTTTTGAGGATGTAATGATCCCAGACTTAGGACGTTCTGTCTCTTACGCATTGATGACGCGCTAGTGGTGTGCGGTCCTTGAGCGTATAGTGCGCATCATAGGAATGTAACGATGCTTTGAGGCACAATTTTTGCCTCGAGGAAATATTTGTAATCGAGTTACTCGATGAGTCGTTTCAGCCCTAGCTACAAATGTACACACAAATACCAGAACATTATTTCAAATAGCAACAAAAATGACTCATAATACACAAAAATACACTGACTTCAAATATACACAAAACTACAAGAAAAGCATTAGAATAACAGCCAATCAGAGCAGTAACACAGGAAGCAACAAAGAGTTTGGGATTTTCTTGTTTTGTTTGTTTTTGGAGTTTTTTTTTTGTGTATTCATGTTAAGGGTGTGCAATCTGATGATATTTGATCGTTAAGGATTAAAACATGATGACGATCTTCCAAATCACAGAGATGGTAGAACCGTCTGTAGTGCACATTTTAACCCTCGCGGTGCCATGTCTGTCATGTCTGTGGTCCATACACAGCACATCCAAAGGTTTTTTTCTCTGCCAAATCACACCATTTATTAGTCAGCATTACAGACACAGAAGAATTATTAAGCGTTTAAACAGGGCAGAAGTACGCTCTCCCTCCCCACACTATTTGAAAATTACCTTGTCTTAAATTATCTTTTTTTAATTTTTTTCATTTAGGGCAATTATTTTAAGTAGGTGAATTGGTTTTTATTAGTAAATACCTTTAGAATAGTCTAAATTATTTGAACGAAAAAAATCGTGATAAAATTGTGATCATGGTTTTACAATTAAAAAAATTGTGATGTGATATTTTTCCCATATTGCCCTCCCCTAATTTATGTGTATATTCGTTCATTTGTGTCATCTATAATTTAGTTTGGTGTCATTTTGTGTATTTTAAATATTTTGTATCAGTTCTTTCTCTTTTCCTTGTCTTTTGTAAATATCCGTTTTGTATGTTTTTAGTTGCCTGTTTTTGTGTATATTTCTGTCATTTTATGTTGTTTTTGTGTTTTGTTTTTTGGAGTCATTTTGTATGTTTACCTTGAGGGCTGAACAAAATTAGGTCAGTTTCTGCTCTGGATGTTTCCATGGTAACATTAAACTGCTATAAATGACCTTTTCTGATCTGATTTTCCAGAAAAGGTTTTTATAAATCCTGTTTGTATTTATGATCATAATTGAAGAGAACCAAAATAAAACGATGTTTGTGATTGGTTGTGGGTCAGGTGATCGTCATGTCTCTGCCGAAGCCACTGATGAGAGGCCTGCTGGGAAAACGCCTGAGGTTCCACCTTCCCATCGCCTTCACTCTGTCTGTGGTGGCCGCCATCGCTTTCAAGGTAAAACCCTCTGAAGACCGTACAATCTGACAGGATTCCATCACTGTTCAGCTCCACCTTCAACAGTTTTCCACTTCATAAACCACACTGAACAACTTAACGTTGATACACAAAAATCTGGAAATGGAAACATCCAGAAACATAGCAAAAAAAACAAAACATGAAATATGAAGTGTCCTCCTCCCTCACCTGAAAAGACAACACACACAAGTACACAAAGTAGCTCTACTTTTTGTCTTGGATGATTTGATTATTGTGTGTAATTTGTTTTGTGAGATTTTTAAATCTGAGTATTTTTTTCATTTTATTTTTGTATTGATTTTGTTGGGTTTCGTGTTGTTTTTTTTTACAGTATTTTTATGAGGGATGTGAATCTTCCCACAACTCTCGATTCACAATCAATACTCGTAGTAACGACGGCTGCCAATAACAAGTTTGGATGAACTACGGCCAGGCCTGCGGAATTGATCATTAATTATCAATTATGCAATTATAATTATAATTTACCCCAACCTTGATCAAAACCCAAAAAATTAATGTTAATTAACTGTTCAGTTTCTGTTCAAATAAGTAAACATAAATACACACTTAGCTTTAAAAGGAAAGATTTGAGAACATTTTAAATGAAATATGAAAATAAAATGTGACATTTAGGTACTCGCTGCGTTTATCAGCAGATTGAAATATGAATAATAAGTATATCTGAATTATATGAGACGATAAAAGTAAAGAGTACTAACTTTGGTAACACAAAGTTTAATAAAGTGATTGATTTGAGTTTGTAGCAGCAGATGTTAACCTTCCTTTAGCTCCGAGTGACGGCGTTAAACGTGGGTTCAGACATTTGAAGTGTTCCTGAAGTATACTTTATAGTATATAAGTATACTGTCTATTATTCTGGCCCTTAGTGCTGAAATAACTGATGCATCCCATTTTTTTTTTGTTTAATCATTACGGTCTGGAATGATGTCATCAGGATCATTTAAATTAGGTTGATCAAAACTTAATCAATAAACCTGATCAGATTCAGTAATATATTGATCCCTGAGGGGACACTGGGTGACATTAATGCTGCTCATTTACATCTTTATATGATATGAATATTTAAAAAGGACCAGTCAGAATAATCAATGTCAGTACAACTTATATCTACGTTTTATTGTATTTTACTCATTATTTTTCATTACATTTTTATTTTTGACACATTTGTTTAATTATGGTTTTCTTTTTTTATTAGTATTTTGTTTCCTTACAGCAGTTAAAAACTGTTTTCTGAAGAAATTGATTAAAATTTCTGTTATTTGTGTGTCCTGCTCAGTACACGGTGACCGAGCCCAGAAAAAAGGCGTACGCTGACTTCTATAAACATTACGACGCCGTCAAAGAGTTCAACTCCATGAGGGAAGCCGGCGTCTTTGAGAGCGTGCGGCCGACCGGGGAGTAAGCCAGCGAGAGGAGGTGGATCTCTAACTAACGCCGTGTCCCATTTAACCTTCTACAGATGTGAGGTTCCCGCGCCGAAGTCGCTCTTTTTTCCCTTTGACTTGATTCTCATGTTTTGTTCCACAAATAAACTATTCTAATGACAATACGGTGTTTATCAGCCTTTTTACTGCAACTGAATAAACAATGTGTGTGATTTATAGATGATCCTTCATGGTGATATGTTGACATTTAATAATTTTCTGCTTTTATTTATTTGATTATTATTTCGTTAATGTATTTATATTATTATTTTACATAAATACAATTCGTTCTTTTTTTTTATTTTGCATTTATTGTTATTTGAAATGAATATTAATCGCAAAAACATCAAGTAAAGATCAATGTAAAAATGCATCAAAATGTTTTATTAGTAGTATATCATTTTACATAAATGTATATTTTTATCTGAAATTAAATTAATTGCAAAAACACGAGGTCAAAAGAAATGCAAAAAAATGCATTCAATAGAAAAGGAGTGATATGAAATCAAAAAATATAAATGGATTGAATGAACTATTACTAAATAAAACAAATAATTTTATAAAATAAAAAAACATCAAACTAAAAAACTGTTTAATTTAAATAAGTTGTCTTCTAGACTCGTTTTATTCATAAAAAACTTGTTCTTCGATAACCCAACAGTTGTTTGTAAGTATATTGTCTAGCTCCCTGTTTTATTTTGTCTATAATCTGTATTAATGTGAAAGATGCCTTTTTGTTTCTATCTGTACTTTTATAAAACAATAAGTTGTTTGCACCCCTAATGGCGGTCTGTGGTACTGCCCTGGTCTCTGCGCATGCTCAGTGCTCCTCTTCCTGCTGACAGTCAAACGGAAGTTTGTTCTCTGCTCTGGAGGAGTTCTAGTTGTTCCGTCCCCGCAGTTGCTGCTGTCTTCGGCCTGGGATGGTGGACGGACACAGGGGAGACTGTGTGACGGTCCGTACGGTGGAGGAGGTGAGCGGCGGGAAGCTGCTGTGACCCGGAGAGGGCCGTTAGCATCAGCTAGCATCTGTTAGCATCACCCAGCCTGAGGTCATGGAGAATAAAGTGCAGCTCAGGAACCATCCTCGGAGGTAAATGTCACTAATTCACTGTGAAACAGGAAAAAAATGAAGCTTTTTGAGCCTCTGTCTGCACTAACATCATCAACACCGACGACCAATCGTTTTCAACTGCTTTAAACAGGCCAACCAATAGAAATATTTCCCAACGTATTGACTCTATAATAAACAATAACAATGTAAAATAACTTATCAATGGTAAACATTTGTATAAAAATTATATTCTTATGTCATATTTTGTGTTTTGCGATAGTTTTAGTTTATTGTGTTTATTGTTTTACTTTCTGTTTTGGAGTCATTTTAAGTATTTTAGTGGTGGAACGCGATTTTAAAAAATGTATCTAATTAGTTAGAGACTTTAAAATTAATTCATTTAAATTAATGGCCTATTATTTGACAACGTTTTCCAGTGTAAATGTATTTTGGTATATGACTGAATCAATGAAAACAACTAAATGCTAGTGTTTATTATTTCCATTACTGAGTGCTAACATAATGTGTAATATGACTAAAGACTATTTTTATGCGTATTGTTCACAAAGTACAAACTTAAATCTAACTAAACTATATTCATGCTTTTCATTAATTAATTATTAATCATGATTAGCACGTTAAAGTCCCAGCCCTGATTTTTACATGTTGTTTTTTTCCCAACTTACTGACTTTGATAAACAAAAGAACTTAAAAACAACTTGTGAATGTTAGACATTTGTATTAAAAAACATATCGTTTCGTCCTATTTTGTGTATTGTGATAGTTTTAGTTCATTGTGTTGTTTTATTTTCTGTTTTGGAGTCATTTTATAAATATTTACATTTTGTGTATATTGCATTACGGAGTGTTCCTGTCTGTGCAGCGACCGTTTCATGTTCCTCCAGATGAGTTGTTGTTGTTTATTCTTCCTATTCTGCTGATGTTGACGTTGCAGGCAGCTGAAGAAGCTGAGTGAGGACAGCCTCACCAAACAGCCTGAGGAGGTGTTTGATGTCCTGGAGAAGCTCGGTGAAGGGTGAGTTCTAGCTTTACATACATCAAGGGCCTGTACTACAAAACTAGATTTACTCTTTGCGCGCTAACTTCCAGAATTTAATCTGTGTGTGCTGGACTACAAAGCTAGCTAACATCTTACGGAGCGAAATCACCATGGTAACTTAGACTGAACTTAGTAGTTCAGTCTAAGTTACCATGGTGATTGGTCAGGACCAGGTTTTGTATTGGATAAGATCTGAGCGAGTATTAAAGCCCCGCCTCCTGACCATTCAGATCTCTTAGAAAACGAGCTGTCCAATAAAAGGAGGATCATTGTGAACATGTCACTGTGTGGATTTGATGTGACGCTGACAGGAGAGAGAATATTTATCCTTTATTTACCATCACATCCTGTAGGAAACATACATTTATATCTGATAGATTGATAAAGTAAAAGAAGTCAGCTGATAAAACCTGCGTGCATCGGGCGCTTTCAAACCAATAAATAATGAATTAATTAATGTATTCTGTGGTGACTCAGAGAGCTTCAGTCCTGTAGATAATATAAATATAAATATATTCCACCTTATGATGTAGATCTGTATGAACGCAGCATCAGAGACACGGACAACATAAAAGAGAAAGTGAAACTGATCAGAGTGTCTGTTTATTCTCCATTCATAATCTCACTAATTTAATCATTAACACTCATCAATTCCTGCATTTATTAGTTCCTGCTTTTACTGCAGCAACAGTGTTGTTTTTGGTCTGAATTAAGGATTTTAATTCTTCATATTTTTTAAGAATTATTCCTCAATTGTGACGTAAACTGCTCTCCAGTTTGTGTGTGATTGTGATCGGTCTGACGCTGTAATCTCCTCTTCTGTCACTAGAGCTCGCACGTAGCCAGGTTGAATTAAAGACGCTTAACTAAGTGAGTTGTATTTATACTACAGCTTCTGTCTGACAGAGAATGTTTAGTTCGGTGAAGCTAATGGAGATGAATCCACAATATAATTACTGTATATAGCTTCATAGTACAGGCCTCAAAGGACTTGAATTGGTCAGCAGTGTTTCTGATTCAGGTATATATTAAAATAGTTTTCTCATACAACTTGTTCATAATACTATTAAACAGTATCTCACACTTAAAACTGACTTACAAAGTGTTAGTTCAACTATGCAGCAACCGCTTCATATTCCTCCTGATTAGTTCTATACATATGAAGTTAGATTAATCTATATTTCATAAATTATATATATTATTTGTATTTGTAATTATTAGACTTGTATGATCTAATAACACCTATAATCATCATTACAGTAGGTTGTTATTCATTTAATTAATAAGAGATCTACACTCATACCAATATCTACAAATATATATTTTTTTTACACTGCTTTATTCAGATTCAACTTTTTCTCACCCTATATCCACAAAGAAGTCCAATTAAAAAAAATGTTGTGAACTACAGAAGGAATAAGAAAGAAAACAAATGAAAGCACTATCTAAGATATAAAGTGTGAGGTTCTTAAACTAGTATCTCTTTATAAATGTCACATTTCCTCCCCTTCATCATCTGCTCCTCATCTCTCAGATTGTGGTCACTGCACGTTGCCTACTTCCTGTTTCTCAATACACTTCCTGTTTCTGAAACTATCCACGCTCTCTTTGTGTGCGTGTGTGTAGCTGATGTCGCTCATCGACTGATATCAGCAAATGTATTATTTACCATCGGCCTGACAACATAGCCCCGCCCCTTTGACCCGTCAGCTATGCGTTACATGCTAAGCTAATCCAAACGCGTAGAACTGGTGGCTACGTGCTAAGCTAACCCAAACATGTAGAACTGGTTGCTATGTGCTAAGCTAACCAAACATGTAGGAGTGGTTGCTACGTTCTAAGCTAACTTATCATCTGGGACTGGTCACTACATGCTTAGCTAACCAAACACGTGGGATTGGTTGCTTGGTGCTAAGCTAACCAATCATGTAGGACTGGTTGTTACATGCTAAGCTAAGCTAACCAAACCGAACATGTGGGACTGGTTGCTACATGCTAAGCTAACCAAACATGTGGGACTAGTTGCTACATGCTAAGCTAAACTAATCAAACACGTTTGTACATTTAGGAACATTTCTATTCTTTATACGTCTGTAACAAAAGACAGGAAAGGATCTATTCTGTGTATGTCTGTCTCCTCCCTGGCTGTGGCTGCAGGTCGTACGGGTGTGTGTTTAAGGCTCATTATAAGGAAACCGGTGAGATCGTGGCCATCAAACAAGTTCCCGTGGAGTCGGACCTTCAGGAAATCATCAAGGAAATCTCCATCATGCAGCAGTGCAACAGGTTCGCTTTGAGCTGAAATCTGACTAACGCAAGTCAGCGTGGAGTTTAAAGAGTCACCGTTCGTTAACGTGTGTGTGTGTCCAGTCCACATGTGGTGCGTTACTACGGCAGCTACTTCAAAAACAGTGACCTTTGGATTGTGATGGAGTTCTGTGGAGCTGGATCAGTTTCTGACATCATCAGGATACGCAACAAGACGGTAACACACACATACGTTAACTTTACATTGTTTGTTCATGAGTTGGAATAGATTCACTTTCTCTGTATAGGAAAGGTTTTGTGAAAACATATCACCTCATGTTAAAAGTGTAATTATGTGAGATTGTGTGACGTGTGTGTTAGCTGACGGAGGAGGAGATCGCCACCATCCTGCAGTCCACGCTCAAAGGTCTGGAGTATCTGCACTTCATGAGGAAAATCCACCGAGACATCAAGGCCGGGAACATCCTGCTGAGCGCCGATGGTCAGGCCAAACTGGCCGACTTTGGTGTGGCCGGACAGCTCACGGTAAGGAGAGAAACACACACAGGCTGTGTTTCAGCTGTGAGCACTACCATCGTAATGGATACATGACTGTAGAAATTAGGATTTAATTTACGCGTTCATTGCAAAAAATATAGCCCGACAAAAAAAAATAACGCAGTTGATCGCCTTTTTAACTCACTCAGTACCATTGAAGAGAAAACTCATCAATTGCGTTTTTTCACGGAAGTTGCTAGGATACACTGTGACGGAGTTCTACTGTGAATATCAGGCTTCTCTGTTGATGTAGTGACCAACTGTGCCCTAAAGGTGGCAGCAGCGCATCTTTGGATGACAGATTAGCCACTGATGCTACCATTAGCTAAGGAGGAAGAAGCAGGGACGAGTGACATTTCGGCGCTATAAAGTGACATTGTAAAGTATCCAGCAGCTCTCAGCACCACATACTAACACAGAACATGTGTGGACCTGAGTGGATTATTGATAATGTTGCGATTGTGAGATAAAACCATCAACTAACCGGGCTAAACGGGTCATTTCTGCGTGTCAGGAGGAAGAGGAAGTTATGTCTGTGTGATTGACGGGGGGTGGGTGGGGCAGATACAAAATACAGTAAGCAAAACATTCAACTGTGAGCCAGATAGCAAAATAATAATATTTTTTCTATCAAAAGCCTTGTCTCAGTTTTCTTTTTTTGTTGTTTCTTTTGAAGGAAACCAATGTTGAGATGTTGTAGTTTTCAATAAAGCAAAAAAAAAATTTGCTTCTAAGTCACTGAGATTTTTTTTTGTTTAGAAAAAGCCTGTTTTCACAGCTTTTTGCTCTGAAACTGCCCATTTGTGTAAAACTTACTCTATTCAACCCCGATGAAAGTAAAGACTTTACTCTTTCAGAATCTGGTGTCAGATTTCAGATTGTCATAGTACAAAATATTCTGTGGGTCTTTAAAATTAGTCAAAATGCTCTAAAACTGATGCACAGAGCACAACACAAGAAACAGGAGAACCAGAGAAGAAGTCGTTGCTGTGTTTTATGGGCGTTCATTTTAGTTTAAATAAAAACACTGGATGGAAAAATAAAGCCTAGTTATGTGTAAATTGTAGAAATAGTTTTATGTGAAGGTTTCATTTATTCAGACAACTTTTTTCCAGAAAATTTACTTTGATTTCATAATATTTTTTGACTGTCAACTGTTGGTCTTCTACGGAGGCATCTGTTGAACACTTTGATGTGTTGATGAGTAAATTTCCTGAAGAAAAGTTCTATGAATAAATGAAACGATAAAATATTATTCAAAATGAACTTGCTGGAAGAAGAAATAGTTTGTGGATCTTTTATCTTCAGCTAGCACCTCAATGCTAAACATATAGCAGCTAGCTCCGCAATGCTAAATATATAGGAGCTAGCACCTCAATGCTAACCATGTAGCAGCTAGCACCTCAATGCTAACCATGTAGCAGCTAGCACCTCAATGCTAACCATGTAGCAGCTAGCACCTCAATGCTCAACATGTAGCAGCTAGCACCTCAATGCCAACATGTAGCAGCTAGCATCTCAATGCTAACATGTAGCAGTTAACACATTAATGCTAACATGTAGCAGCTAGCACCTCAATGCCAACAAGTAGCAGCTAGCACCTCAATGCCAACATGTAGCAGCTAGCACCTCAATGCCAACATGTAGCAGCTAGCACCTCAATGTCAACAAGTAGCAGCTAGCACCTCAATGCCAACAAGTAGCAGCAAAATGTAGCAGATAACATCTCAATGCCAACATGTAGCAGCTAACACCTCAATGCTAACATGCAGCAGCTAACACCTCAATGCTAACCATGTAGCAGCTAACACCTCAATGCTAACCATGTAGCAGCTAACACCTCAATGCTAACCATGTAGCAGCTAGCAGGGACAATGGTCCTAGTGGAGCAGACAGTGTCTCCAATCCACACTGACACTCAGACAGGGTTCAGAACCAATAATAAATCCATGAGTGACAAATGAACAAAGTCATTGATAAATGACTGTAGTGACAGTCGACCACTCTGTGGTAGAGGATGTGGGCGGGGCTAGAAGTGCTGCTACAGATAGCATCGTCTGACCCAACTTATCAACTGTTATGTAGAAAAACTATTTGAGACTAAATTCATCATCTTCATCAGTTGTTCTGTTTATTTCATGATATTTACAGGTATTATAAATATTTTACACTGTTCAGTTTATATTTCTCTGGAATGTTCTGGACTAAGTGATGTTTTTATTTTAATACAAAAACACGTTTGTTTTAGAAAGTTTACTAAAAATGTAAGTTAGTGCTTTGTGAACAATACATTCATAATATTCTTTATTCATGTTACACATTATGTTAGCACTTAGTGATGGAAATAATAAGCATTATTTAGTTGTTTGGGATCATTTATTGTTTTCATTGATTGATTCATAAATCAAAATACATTTAAACTGGAAAAACATTGCTTCTCGTGTCAAATATTGTTAGGCCATTCATTTAGATTAATTAATTCCGAAGTTTCTAATTAATTTGATAATTTTTTTCAATAGAGTCCCACCACAAGTTAAAACACGGTTAGCTAAGTTAGCTAACATAGATCTGTCCAAAGTCAGACCAATGAGAAAAGTAAGTGCTGTCCACTTGATATTCTTTAAAACTGAATTAAATCTATGCTTTTCATCCAAATAAATGAAATATTGTTGCTCAACACAACAGTGGAGTGTTCCCTTGATTTCTCACTGTGTGTTTGTCATCAGGACACAATGGCGAAGAGGAACACGGTCATCGGCACACCCTTCTGGATGGCTCCCGAGGTCATTCAGGAGATTGGGTACAACTGTGTGGCCGACGTGTGGTCGTTGGGAATCACGGCGTTGGAGATGGCTGAGGGCAAACCTCCGTACGCCGACATCCACCCCATGAGGGTGAGTGTCACCGAGGACGCGCTCGCTCCTCACGCCGCCTGACATCTAACGTCTCTGAACTGTCTTCATCCTCCTCTTCCTCCTCTTCCAGGCCATCTTCATGATTCCCACCAACCCTCCTCCTACCTTCAGGAACCCTGAGCTCTGGTCTGAGGCCTTCATCGACTTCATCAGCCAGTGTTTGGTGAAAAACCCTGAGAACAGAGCCACGGCCACGCAGCTTCTCCAGGTGACACATCATCTTCATCATCATCTTCTTCTTGTAAAAACGCACCTTTTGACTTTGGCGTATTGTTTTTAATGCATCATTTTTATGTACACTGTTATTTATATTTAGCTTTCTTTAAAAAGTTTCACTTGTTTGTCTTATAGTGTGTGTACTTTATATATCTGTTGTCACCTTGTACACTACTTTGTCCCCCTCTTCCTGGGTTTTTAAAGTGCTTTATTAGTCATGTTGGATTGGATCATCATCATTATCCTCCTCCTCCGTCCTGTCTGACAACCTCTCAGCTGCTCTTCCATAAACACAGAGAGGAAACATTAGGGGTTTAATGATGGATTAAAATACATCAGAGTGGTTTTTTCTCATTATTTTGTTTGTTTCTTTTCAGCATCCATTCATCAAGGCGGCCAAACCCAGCTCCGTCCTGCGAGCGCTGATCACAGACGCCATTGAGATCAAACTGAAGAGACAAGAGCAGGCAGAGCAGAGGGAGCCGGACAACGAGGACGACGATAACTCGGTACAGACTAGTGTCAGATTCAGCTATGATGGAAACACATCAGTTAGATCAGTGGTTCTCAACCTTTTCAGGTCGCGACCCCCAAAATAAAGTTCCCAGAGAGCGGGGACCCCCACTGTAGCTAAACATGAACATTGAAGAACAGTCATGTGGAGACAGGACCATCTATAAAGGGGAGAGATTTTTGGGGTCCATCCATAAAGTCAGTAAAATGATGGTCCATTGTTCTATGAATCTGTGATAACCACATTTATTTATTCATCTGAATAATATCCACTGTTATCCAGGAACGTTTATTATTATTATTATAGTCATCTTAAAGATGGAAATCCTGGTTTTAATCACTAATAAAATGGTGGAAAAGGTGGTGAAATGGGATTTTAAAAACCATACAAATAGGTTAAAAGTTAGATTAGATCAGAGTGGCAAAAAACTGATAAAAGTGGTAAAAAGGGTTCAAAGTGTCAATATTGGAACAATTAGTTGAAACTGGCAATATGTGTGAATTGCGAATGTGGTTCAATTAACAAAAATAATCATGAAATATGGTGAAAAAAGATTAAAAGTGAAATGTGCATAAAATAATTGAAATGTAATGTAACAAAAATGCATTTAAATGAACAAAAACACGGCAAGAAAAAATGATGAAAATAGGTTAAAATATGGAAAGTTTGGTGTAGTTGCAGAAAAAAGATAAAAATAAGCAAAATAGGGCTCAAATTGTTAAGAGAACATTCTTGGTTTCTTGAAGGCATCTGGCGACCACCTCCCAGTTTCTCACGACCCCAAATGAGGTCCTAACCCTGAGGTTGAGAACCACTGGGTTTGAGGAGAACAGATTCGTAGCTGAGAGCGGACTGACCCAAGAAAAGAAGCATCAAGTTAGTGGAGAAATAATTCAAAATGGTGTAGGTCAAGGCTAATACTGTGATTAACTTAGAAATAAAAAGAAACAATCATGAATTAAAGTTCCTAAAAGTGGAGGTTTATTCAAATAACAACTAATCCAAGTTGTTCTTTAAGAGAGACAAACGGGTTAAATCAGCCTCTGATTGGTCAAAGCAGAATAAACCATGTGACGTGAGGTCGTTGCTCCCACAGGAAGAGGACGAGGTGGATCAGGGAACCATGGTCCGAGCCGGCAACGCCGACTCAGGAACTGTCCGTCCCGCTGGCTCGCTGGTTGGCTCCATCGGAGGGACGATGGTGGAGCACCAGGACACAGGAACCATGCTGGGAACCATGGTCATCAACTCTGACGAGGAGGACGAGGACGGAACCATGAAGAGTGAGTTTGTACGAACACAAAGAAAAGAACACATTTATTCATTTAGTGTTTGTTTTCTCGTCAACCAGCAATTTACAATCAGAGCTGAACGATATGAACTGAAGTCACTTAAACACAAAGAAAATGTGACGACAAAAAACAAGAAGATTGAAAACATGAAAATGAGACCAAATTAAAATCAAATCACAGACGGATACAATGAAGTCCTCCCTCTGTGTGTCATCAGGGAGGGATGAGACCATGCAGCCGACCAAGCCGTCCTTCCTCGAGTACTTTGAGCAGAAGGAGAAAGAGGCCAACCTTCATCAGGATGGAGGAGGACGAGGAGAGAACCTCGCAGACAACCGTAGACTTCCTGCAGATGGAGATCTGGAAGTGGTGAGTTGAAGAAAATCCCCCTAGATCAGGACTCAGGCTCTGGAGCCACATGTGGCTCCTTCCTCTCTCTGTGAGGCTCCAACCAGTGACTTTCTTACACTTTGAACCAATCACAGAATTCCTCTCATCTTCATGTTCTTCATCATTCGTTTCAATCATACAAAAACAGGCCTAAAGTCAGCGTGACATTCAGGGGCGTACGCTAGCGTTGGTCATCTGCATTTTTAGCCTCTTTAGTGAGAGGTTCAAAAACGAATGATAAACTCATCCTTGTAAGTGCTTTTTTATCTGAACTCGTATCGCTCAGGAACCAGGTGTGTCTCAAGAACACACCTGCATGTCCTGCTGTAGGCGTTTGATATAGAAATACTGCAGTAGATTAACTTAGGATGGTTTATTCTCTGGTACTTAGCATGTTCTCCCTGAACTCCAATGGTCCTGAGGATATTTGTGTGTGTGTGACAGCCGAGTCGATGACGTGACCTTTAAATGAAAGGATCCCAAAGGGAACATTTATTATTCATTCCTGAGCTCCTGTGGCCTCCTGCTGTGCCTCTCACAGTCCATGACATTAGCAGGAGCAGCACTTAGCTTTCTTGCATTAAGCGATCAGAGAGAGGGGGAGGAGCTCAGAGTAGAGCTGAGGTGTTTAAACCACTGCCTGGATTTTAAATAAGCAAAAGCTCACAACTTTAAATGTAAAAAAAAAAGAAGAAAACTCCATAAAAATGCATTATAAGTTAATTAAAAAAATACAATTAAATAGTATTTATGTTGCACCAATCACCTCCAAGTACTGACATTATTATGACATGACACCTGTCATTAGCATGAATAAGGTGTCATGAAAGCTGTCATTATGTGTTGTCATCTATTGTATGACACATTTGGAGCTATGTTGGCATTTTTGGGGGATTAGGGTAACAAGTGGAAAAAACGGACAAAAGAAAGTGGTAAAAGAAATAAGTTCAAAGTGGCAGAAAGGGTTGGGTTGGAATAATGTCATTCAAAAAGTAGCAACAATTTGTTTAAACTGGCAAATGATGGGCATGACAAATGGTGAATGTGGTTAATTTGGCAAAAATAATCATGAAAAATGGTGAAAAGAGGTTAAAGTGACAATAATGGGTCAATATATGCATGAGGTGGAAAGGTGATGGAAAGGGTTTGAGTGTTTAAAATGTGACGGAGAAGTGTCAGAGATGGGAGTAATGTAATGTAATGTAGCAAAATATGCATCAAAAGGAGCAAAAATATGACAAGTTCTGTGTAGTTGCAGAACAAGGGTCAAAATAACCAAAAATTGGCTCAAACTGTCAAAAAAAATATTCTTAGTGTCTGACAACCCCCTCCCAGTGTCTTGCGACCCCAATGTTGAGAACCCCTGGTTTAAACAGACACGCGTGTCACATCTCATGCTACATTATCTCACATGATTTCAGCCAAACGATGCTGCATATGAATCTAAAATGAACACCAATAATTAGCTTTATTGATCGTCATAACATTGATTAGTCTGTGATGAGTCTGACCAGAGAAAGACAAGGAAACAGAAATGTGTACATTCTGAGACTGAGCTCTATTCTTAAACACCAGGCTTGGTTTGATTTAATCCTGATCGAGCGATGTAATGGATACCCTGGGGCGGGGGCTGCTGGGAAGAGCCCAGTGGGAGGGGGTCCCTGTGGGAGCAGCTGCAGAAGGTCGAAGAAACGCCCCGAAATAAACCCACTCAGCTCAGGAGCTGCTGCCACCTGTCACATATTCTCAGGTGGAGTCATGGTTCTGAAGTGTTTATTGATCTTCAGCTCCTCCATCAGCACAGGAAGCTGAGGAGAACCTTCAGTCTGTGCTGGACAGAGGTGGTAAAAATACTAGTCCTCAGTACTCAAGTAAAAGTATTGATATTTTAATAAAAGTGTTTAAGTTGCTCCCTCACTTAAGTCATAAAGTAAAACAAATGTCCATTCAAAAATAAGACAGGGTTTTGAACCTTGTAATCTTGTAGAAAACTGGGACATGGACATCAATTCAATCTGTTCCCCTTTATCAACACCTGGAGAATTTAGCACTCAGTCATTATAGATAAACATTTGCAAATAAAATGTTTCAAGAAAAAAAAGGGTAAATGCTCAAATAAACCTAGAGCAGCTTTGAGTTTAGCATTTTTAAAAACTTGAAAATGTTAACCATAAAAGTAAGGGACCTGCCTAACAGAAAAAAGCTCAAACTACCAACATTTTTTATTTTTCTCCAGGTTTCTGAAATGGAAACATGGCGTTTTTGGTCTCCTTCAGCTTCACGGTTGTTGGTTTGCATCTTTTTACGTTGTGACGTCATCTTCAAAGGTCTTAAAAGTAATGAGCTAGTTTTTAAATGTAAGGAGTAGAAAGTACAGATATTTGTTTAGTAAAAGTAAAATGTCGCCAAAAAATAAATAAATATTCAAGTAATGTACAGATACCAGGAAGAACTACTTAGGTACAGTACCTTGTCACCTCTGGTGCTGGGACACGGTCAAAGGTTCATGAATGTTACAAAGAACTATTGATCTTTGGTTTAAACCAAAGGTCCATAACCATGACTCAGCAGCTTTCAGCTGTAGATATCTCAGCCATCATTAGAAAAGCACAGAGATGTGAAAAACCTGGATTAGAATTCTATTCAAAGTCCTGATACTCAAAAGCAAAGAGTCTGCAGACTTGGAGAAGACGATACGAGACTCAAAGAAAACCTGATGGTTATTGGTCGAGACTCAGACGAAAAAAGATATATTTTTGACATGACTATAACAAGATTGAGTCGGGCTGAATGTTTTTGGACATTCTATTTAGAGAAGAATTTGAGTTGTGATAGATTCTCTAGGGCTCTCATTTTAACGCGTTAATTGCGATTCATTACAGGAAAAAATAATGCACTAAAAAAAATAACAGTTTATCACTTTTTTCCCACTCTAAGCAACGCAGAACCTTTCTCATCACAAGAGTTCCCGGTATACCCACAATACTGATGCACAGACTACAATAACAAGAGATGTTAGCGTTAATTTTTAGTTTAACTAAAAACAATTGGATGGAAAACTAAAGCCCAGTTGTGTGTAAATTGTGCAAGAAAGAGTTTGTCAATCACCAGAGCTTTTGCAACATCTTCATCAACATCAATGCTAAACATGTAGCAGCTAGCACCTTAATGATAAACTTGTAGCAGCTAGCACCTCAATGCTAACATGTAGCAACTAGCTAAGGTTGAAGATTTGATTTCGTGTGTGTGTAGGTGAGCACGTGGTCTGTGGAGGAGCTGAGGCGGAGGCTGGCGTCTCTGGACCCACAGATGGAGCAGGAGATCGAGGAGATTCGTCAGCGGTACCAGGCCAAGAGGCAGCCCATCGTAGACGCCATCGAGGCCAAGAAACGCCGTCAGCAGAGCTACTGAGGCGCTATCTGACGCTGACCACGGTACGGTGCCAGGACTCATTAGAGCAGACGTTGTTGGATCACTCGGTACTTTTTCAGAAGGTACCGTCCATGAGATTAGCACATGTTGGCCTTTTGGTGCCTCTGTTAGCTTAAAGCTAGCACTGATGTTCTGTACTTCAACTTCACTGGATTTTATCTCCATTCTTTAATGTTCCCACTCTAAAGGTTTTATCCAAGCTTCTGAGATTGGTACGACCACCTCGATGTTCCACACAAGAACGGAGAGTTTTTTTTCTGAGCCAGTGCTTTTATTGTGGAATTTAAAGTAAGAATGCATCACCAGATGAACCGATACACCCACATGTAGAACAGTCTTTAACATTTATTTTTGGATTTGTTGGTAAAAATTAAGGTCACGCCCCTACCTCAAACCTAGCCACTGATTGGACGGAATGTTTTCAGAGAAGTGGAAATCATCCTTTATTAGTATTTAGTTGGTTAAGGTGATCTCACCTGTACATGTGTACATGTTAGGAGACCCTCAGATCTCAGAGTGAGGTACCAGGAAAAAAAACCTACGTCAGATGAAATTGTCTCAGGCTTCAAAATAAAAGTCATCAGATTCAATGTCCTCAGGTCGTAAAACACGACAGTGTTTTATTTTGAAGAAACTTATTCTTTTGTCATGTGTACTTCCGGTTTCTTCAAAACACGTCATGTCATGTTTTACGACCTGAGGAGGTTTTATTTGAGGCCGTTTGGTGTGATGACTTTTATTTTGAAGCCTGACGGCGTTTGGTCTGACCAATGACAGATGTTTTCCTCATACCTCATACCTCAGTCTGAGACCTGAGGAGGTCCTAACGTGTACACCTGGTGGCATTGATTACTCCTTCACTCGATTAGCTTTTATTTTACGTCCAAATAAATGTTTTTTTCTCCCAATGACGAAAAAGGTGATTTCAGATTTTCAGCGTTGACGTGTTGTGACAAGCAATGGCACTTCTCCGCACTCGCCCGTTTTCTAACCGCCCGCTGTAGTCCCGTCACTAGAAACATTCGTTGGTATTCTTCTGTTTCGTTCATGCATGGAGAGAGTTCCTCTTGTCTCCGAAAAAAGATACCGACGATCTTTCACAGTGTGAGACGTTCACTGATGCTCAGAGATGAATTACTGTTAAAATGCAGCAGAAAAACACGAAAACACATTTGTTTACTTCCTTCACCAACACACGGACAAGACTCACCAATAGCTTCATCGTTAGCTGCTGGTTTACGTCGCACTGTGTAAAATTGCTAAATCGGTAAATCGTAGCATTCTCTCGTGTTAGTGTTAATCTGAGTAAGACGTTACGATAATCAGCGTTCTACTTCTATGGAATTTCTTTATCACGGTTAAAGAAATTGTCACCACTAGCTTTTTCAATTTTTTGAGCCGATTCTTTTAGCTGGTTAAAAAAAGACAAATGTGCGTATGCTACTGCTATCTGCTGGACTGTAGGATGTAGATGCAGAAAAGTAGACGTTACTTTCATTAAAGGTTGCACAACTTCTGAGTTTTTCTACGTTCAACGTTCTGGAGGATAATTTGTGTTGTTTAGGTCTGATGGAGGGACATCTTTGGTCTCACTTTTGCGTTCTGCTGCTACTTGTCGGTCAAATTCGATGTTTAACCCACTGGAATGTAAATCCACAATGTGCTTCTTCTTCTTCTATGGATCAGTAAATTACCAGTGCATTGATGCCACCTAGTGGACCAGAGTCTTCGTCTTTGGTGTGACGTTTGGGCATTTTTTCGAGTACGAGAAAAGAATTCGGTCTCAGATCCGATCTGGGCCGAAATGTTTCCACTGCTTTGTGTCGTTTCCGAGCTCTCAGGTTTTAAATCTGCTACGGTTCTGTTCCAGCTTTTATTTTGAAAACCTGCAGGTATCACGAGCACAATTCCCACATGTTACAATGACTGTTTCTCTGTGAGCGTCACTCGTTTGGTTTGCCTTTAAAGACAAAGAGGAACGATTCAAAGGAATGTTGTTTTGTAATCAGAAAAAAAGTCGAAACCACTGGATTTTAAAAGGAGCTGCAGTTTGTTTTCTGTTTTTTATCCAAATAAAGAAATATTAAACCAAATGTGTGTCCTGATACGTTTTCATCAACATGCAGAACTGTGGCCGTCAAGGGCCAAAGTTCAAAATGAATTTGTATGAGGTTTTGATTGTTTTGGGAATTATCATTTATTTTATATGATAGATTAATTTCAAAATGTAAATGGTGATTAATTTTATCAAATAAACTAAATGCAGTTTTTCCAATAACAAAAATCAATCATAATTTAATTTAATTGGTCACAGTTAATTTATTAATGTGATTAACTTGGAATTATTCAATAACGACATAAATTAATCGCAATTAATTTAACCCTTAAAATGATTCACATTCCTCTTTATATAATCTTGTAAAAGAGTCGAGACTGTTTTAACCACTTGAATTAATCAAGATTCATGAAAAATGTAAATAGAATTTTATATTTGTGTGCGTGACTTTGGGTTAGATGTGATGCTGAGGATTCATTCTTTTATTTTATTTTTGACGATCAACTTGTCAAATGTCGAACATTTAAAGCATTAATGTGTTAAACTCAGGTTTGTTTCATGAGCTTTTATTTCAGATTTGTTTCGATCCATTGCACATTAATCGTCATTAGTCGCTTTCGCTCCGCGCCTTCCTCCTGAGGACGCTCGTGTAGGACGGATGTACGTAGCTGTAGTTGACCACGCCCCCTCGCTCGTATTCCACCTCATCGTCGTCGTCCGATCCCTCCACGTTCTCGCAGCTCCCCTGGTGGTTGTCCCTCACCGACGCCTCCAGAGCTTTCTGCTTCCGGTAGAAGTGCGAAAACTTGTTGAAGATGAGGGTGATGGGCAGCGCCACCACCAGGGTGCCGCTAAGAATGCAGCCGCTGGCCGCCAGCTTCCCCACCACGGTGACGGGAACCACGTCACCGTAACCAACCGTGGTCATGCTAACCATTCCCCACCACCAGCAGGCCGGGATGGTGTCCAGACCAACGTCCTGAGAACAAGTTTAACACTGAGTGAGTGACTCGTGTGTTTCTCTAAAGCAGTGGTTCTCAACCTTTTAAGGCCGCAACCCCAAAAATAAAGGTCCCAGAGAGCGGGGACCCCCACGATAGCTGAAGGTGGTTTAACACAGACATGAACATTGAAGAGCAGTCATGTGGAGACATTTATTTATTTGTGATTGAAATCCTTGTTTCAATCACAAATAAAAGGGGTTCAAAGTGTCAATATTGGAACAATTAGCGGATGTGGTTAAACTGGGAAAAATAATCAATATACAGGTAAAAGCCAGTGAATTAGAATATTTAGAAAAACTTGATTTATTTCAGTAATTGCATTCAAAAGGTGTAACTTGTACATTATATTTATTCATTGCACACAGACTGATGCATTCAAATGTTTATTTCATTTAATTTTGATGATTTGAAGTGGCAACAAATGAAAATCCAAAATTCCGTGTGTCACAAAATTAGAATATTACTTAAGGCTGATACAAAAAAGGGATTTTTAGAAATGTTGGCCAACTGAAAAGTATGAAAATGAAAAATATGAGCATGTACAATACTCAGCTGTCCAAAAGGCGACCATCGACACATTGCACAAGGAGGGAAAGACACAAAAGGTTATTGCTGAAGAGGCTGGCTGTTCTCAGAGCTCTGTGTCCAAACACATTAATGGAGAGGCAAAGGGAAGGAACAACTGTGGTCAGAAAAAGTGTACAAGCAATAGGGATCACCGCGCCCTGGTCAGGATTGTGAAAAAAAACCCATTCAAGAATGTGGGGGAGATTCACAAGGAGTGGACAGCTGCTGGAGTCAGTGCTTCAAGATCCACCACCAAGAGACGCTTGAAAGACATGGGTTTCAACTGCCGCATACCTCGTGTCAAGCCACTGTTGACCAAGAAACAGCGCGAAAAGCGTCTCACCTGGGCTAAGGAAAAAAAGAGCTGGACTGCTGCTGAGTGGTCCAAAGTCATGTTTTCTGACGAAAGCAAATTTTGCATTTCCTTTGGAAATCAAGGTCCCAGAGTCTGGAGGAGGACAGGAGAGGCACAGGATCCACGTTGCCTGAAGTCTAGTGTAAAGTTTCCACCATCAGTGATGGTTTGGGGTGCCATGTCATCTGCTGGTGTCGGTCCACTCTGTTTCCTGAGATCCAGGGTCAACGCAGCCGTATACCAGCAAGTTTTAGAGCACTTCATGCTTCCTGCTGCTGACCTGCTCTATGGAGATGGAGATTTCAAGTTCCAACAGGACTTGGCGCCTGCACACAGCGCAAAATCTACCCGTGCCTGGTTTACGGACCATGGTATTTCTGTTCTAAATTGGCCAGCCAACTCCCCTGACCTTAGCCCCATAGAAAATCTGTGGGGTATTGTGAAAAGGAAGATGCAGAATGCCAGACCCAAAAACGCAGAGGAGTTGAAGGCCACTATCAGGGCAACCTGGGCTCTCATAACACCCGAGCAGTGCCAGAAACTCATGGACTCCATGCCACGCCGCATTAACGCAGTAATTGAGGCAAAGGGAGCTCCAACCAAGTATTGAGTATTGTACATGCTCATATTTTTCATTTTCATACTTTTCAGTTGGCCAACATTTCTAAAAATCCCTTTTTTGTATCAGCCTTAAGTAATATTCTAATTTTGTGACACACGGAATTTTGGATTTTCATTTGTTGCCACTTCAAATCATCAAAATTAAATGAAATAAACATTTGAATGCATCAGTCTGTGTGCAATGAATAAATATAATGTACAAGTTACACCTTTTGAATGCAATTACTGAAATAAATCAAGTTTTTCTAAATATTCTAATTCACTGGCTTTTACCTGTAGTGTATAAATATAGTGAAAAGAGTTTAAAAATGACAATAATGGGTCAAGATATGTGACATTAGGTGGAAAAATGGTAAAAAAAATAAGCAAAAATGGGCTCAAATTGTTCATATATTTGTAGTATCTTGAAGGCATCTGGCGACGCCCTCCCAGTGTCTCGCAACCCCAAATGGGGTTCTGACCCCAAGGTTGAGAACCACTGCTCTAAAGGGTTCAAGTTTAAGAAAGTGACAACATTTGGAAAGAATATGAAACATAACAAAAAATACTCAAAATAAATACACAAAAGGACCAGAAAGACCAAACACATGTTCTTCTCACTGAGGGAAGTTACCTCCTCACATTCTGCCGTGTAGGCGACACCAGAGAAGACGGACACGCCCACAGCGAGGTAGAGCAGCAGGATGCCGACCTCACGGTAGCTGTGCTGTGGAGACACGAGGAGGACGATCGTTAGGGACGAGAACGTCTTCGTATGCATCTGTAGAAAGACACTATAAACACTTGTAGTGGCTCTGATGAATGAGACCAGCTTTAGGGTTGCTGGTCAGATGCTGACATGGTTTATTATGTCAAAGGGTTTAGGGAACAGACCTGTCTGAATTCAGAGGTAAACCAGCCTTCAGTGTGTGAGTTGGTGAATCTGCTGCTGTTCAGTCTTCTCAATGTTATGAATGTCGCTAATAGCGGTAGTCATAGCAGAGCGTCCTCAGGCAGAGACCTTTGTGAATGCTATCAGTGTACGATGGTATCTGGCCTGATTAGGGCAGTCTGACCAGGATAGAGTTCCAGGGTTAGAGTCAATTATAATTGTAATTGATCATTATTTACAATTATGGCATAATTAGAATTGTAATCTTAAAAATCTGTTGCTATCGTAATTGTAATTAAATTGTAATTGATTTCAGATAATGGACTTTGGAATTGTCATGAAAAAATTTAATTAGAATTTCACGCAAAACTGTGGAACCATGTTACAGTTCTATTTACAGTTCTACACATATGTAGTTAACAATTATTAAAATGTGTTTCATATCAACATTATTATTATTACTAGTATTATTACTCTATCTATCCTTTATTTATTTATCATTATTATTATTATTGTTGCTGGGTTGTTCTTTGTTTTTTGTTTTTTTGTTTGTTTTGTGCACCAACTACCAAGACAAATTCCTTGTACTGTCCTTAAAACTGTACATGGCCATTAAAAGCATTTCTGATTCTGATTATTATTATCTTATCTTGTTATTGTTATCTAGTTCACCAAGTCAAATTCCTCGTGTGTATAACATACATTACATGGCCAATAAAGTTGATTCTGATTCTGATCAAGCTTTTCCCAGACGCCCACACCAAAATTATTAAAACCTATATTTTCATTGATTAGGTAGAATAACAAGGTAACCAAGAAATAGGAAATAAATTAGATGATAGATAATTGTTTTTAGTTTATTTTACATCTGATTTGGGACCTGTTAGCATTAGAGATGCTAACAGAAAGCTAACACTATAGGAAGGTTCACTTTTATTAGGTTATTTATTTCAGGCTCAGTAATTGTAATTGAACTTTAGTAATTGAGAACGTAATTGTAACTGAAAAATGCCATTGATCCCAACCCTGGAGAGTTCTGTAATTACATATTAAAAAGACACAAATTACCAGCAACTAAAAGACAAGAAAACTTTACTGGTTTTACTGGGAATCTTCAGCAAATCTGACGATAACCAAAGAAGGTTAATGACCATCTGTATTTGTTCCTTCAGGCTGATAAACAGCTCCCAGTAGCACTCTATAGATGTGTGTGTATATAGATTGGAGACCGACCTTGAGCGTGGCTCCCAGTGAGCGTAGACCAGTGGAATGTCTCGCCAGTTTCAGAACCCTGAAGATCCTCATTAACCTGAAGACCTGAGAGCGAGCGTGTTGGGGGGAGTCTCATCACGTGACCTTCATTAGCGATAAAAACAAGATCATTGGCTGCTCACCTGAACCAGTCGTCCAAGTTCTCCCAGCTCTGACTCTGAACCCACGGACAGGTCAAAGATCAGCGTAATGTAGATAGGAACCACAGAGACCATGTCGATGATGTTCAGAGGGTGATAGAAGAACTTCCTTTGGTTTGGAGCGAGTAGGAGCCGCATCACCACCTATACGAACCAGGAACACCAGGGGGGTGTTCCAGAAAGTAGGTTCAACAAAGTCTATCCATTAACTCTTTATGTTAACATTCCCCGTGATGGGAAACTCTGAGTATCCGGTTCTATTACAGCTGGTATGAAGTGGGTCAATCAACTCTTGAGTATGTACACCTTGAGTTACTCACGTGCATGAGCGCGATAAAAAACCATCATCAGTGGAGCAAAGATAACACGAGCTACCATGGCAACGAGCCTGAAGAGAGCAAATTATTTCACCTCTATGGATATAGAAGTTCTCCTGCAGGTGTTCGTGGAATATGAACCTGTTCTAAGAGGAAGAGATACCAATGTTGGAAAGAAAACTATCGTTTGCAGAAAAAATATAAAGCAGCACAACATTAGTAACGGTGTGAGCGCACGTCTGTGGTGTGCGATGTTACAAATGTGTGGTCAGAGAAGAGTGTCAAGGTAAAGTGTTCCTTAAGAAGTGGTGGCTTGTTCCTGTTCTCCTGTCCTTGAAATGAATGGACAATCCATTACTGACTGGTGTTCAGGTGGGCGGAGCCAGGTAGAAACCCAGGGTTTCTTAGACAAAACCTGCCAGATGTTACCGTGGTGACTTACCTCGCAATAAGGTGGGCATACACTGTGATTTTTGGCCCATTTTAAGCCGATTTTTAACTCATGCTTCTATTTTTGGGATCGGGCCGAGTCTCTGCTAAATCATGTGTTGTCCATCGTGTAATATACATGGTGTAGTATGGTGTAATATACATAGTGTAGTATGATGTAATATACATGGTGTAATATACATGGTGTAGTGTACATGGTGTAGTACACATGGTGTAGTATACATGGTGTAGTATACATGGGGTCATGAGAAGGGATTAACATCTCACAACCACCTCCCAATCAACAATCAACAATCATAAGAAAATCAAACGTTATAAATCCAGTTGCTCCTCGTGAGGGTATTACTGTTGAAGCAGAGCCACAGACCGTCTTACCTTAAACGCGAACACTGCACGTGCGCGAACACCGTAGGACCGCTGTAGAATTGACGGACCGTACTGCCCATGTCTGTCCAGCCAGCTCCTGGTCCATCACATCGCCGTCTTTTCTCTTCTTCTGTTTTAAGGACGAAGCTTCAGAGTTCTTCTTCTTCTAATTTGTACGTTGCATTTCCTGAAACAAGATCCTGACGTGTCGTGTATGAACAGTGTGAGCAGTCAGATCGTGTAAGAGTGTCGGTCTGTACAGTGTGAGAACATGAATTGTGAGCTGCGCATATTCAGACTCTGCAGTTGAGTCGCACAGTTTGAGCTAAAGTTGAGTACAACGATTGTCTGCTCAACTTTATACAACCAGAAACTCAGAGTTTCCCTGATTTGAGCCCAAACTAACTCAGAACTACTGAACATAACCCGCTTTCTGGAACATTAAAAACACAGAACATGTAGATGAGTCATCGTAGTCGCACCTCAAAGGTGAACCAACAGGTGCAGAACATCTCTAGAGACTGAAGAGTGGGATCGTACGTTGGCTGGAGGTCAGAGTCAAAGATCTGAGAGACACAGACAGGTCATCACATCTCCATCTGCTCCTGGTCTGTGGTCTCCTAGTTCTGTGGGTCTCACCTGGTACTCAGGGATGCTCTGGATGCACATGGTGGAGATAGAGGTGAGCACCACGCTGATGGACAGCAGACTGAACATCTTACTAGGGATGGAGTAACCCGGGTTCTCCAAAATCAGCCACAGACGCTTTCTCATGTTCCCATAACGAACCTCATGGAAGTGCTGCAGGTCCCTGAGAGGACACGTAAACCACCATAGAATAGATCTGTTCATGTTCTTTGTTACAGACGTATACAGAATAGATCTGTTCCTGTCCTCAGTTATAGATGTATAAAGAATGAATCGTGTGTTACTTGTTCAGGTCAGATATTTCATCCTCGGAGGTGTCGATGCTGCTAGCCTCGCTCTCATCATCCCAGCTGTGATGACGTCGCTCCAGTTTTCGGTCGTGGAAACGGAAACTACAGCAGCTGTCCAGGAAGAACTCGTTGATGCCCCAGTACTCGATTTCCTGACTGAGCCAGAGACACGGATACAAAACACTGTTGGATCATCTCTAAGACATCTTTGATGAACATTAGAAACATATTTTATATTTTAAACATGTCACATGTGAGCTGTGGGTTGGTTCAGAAGGACAGGAGAGGGCGGTTTAGGGAGTGGTTTTGATGAGTAAACAGTTGCAGCTGTAGTCAGGTGGCTAATTATCCTCATTACAATATTTATAAGAGAAAACAATAATTATAATAAAAGCTTTTTGATTTAAATGAAATGATGAATCAAAGGTGTTTTTTTGGTTAGAAGAACATCAGATCCAGGGTGACATCTACTGTGTTTAGTTGAAAGCAGGAGAATCAGGACACGGACCTGAAGGAGAACACGCACAGCTCCTCCATCACGTGTAGTTTACCCGTTTGGTAAAAGTGCAGCACGTAGGGGAAGAGGCCGGGGTTCCTGTCAAAATAAAACTCTTGCTGCTGCACGTCATAGTCGTCGCACACCTGGAGGAGGAAATGAGCGGGTGAGATTCATCCTGCTCCATAGAACGCCCATTAGGTGGGAATGAGGCTTTTTGATTGATTGAAAATATTGCCACGGTTACTGACCAGCCCTGTGGTCACACGTGAAACTCCGTCAGATAAAATCTCTCTACGACCTGCAGCTGTTTGAAGGAATCGTTCAAAAACTCAAATATTGAGACTAAAAAAGTTTGTGATACACAATATTATCGGCTCGTTATCAATATCGGCCTCAAAATTAAGTATCGGATACATTGGTTCGATAACTGTTTCATTACTTGACTAATCCACAGACATCATCACATCATCACCCTTGATTACGTTAGGGTCAGATTTAGTAAAATAAAGACGTTTTTGGATTTGAGGAGATGGACATTAGATTATATTAGACTACATAAAATCAGACTAGGTTACATTATATTAGAATAGATTCAATCAGATTAGATTAGGGTACATTAGATTAGACTAAATCAGATTAGATTAGATCATATTACATTAGGTTACATTAGATCAGACTAGATCAAATCCATTTATATTAGACTAGATTAGATCAAATTCAATTAGATTGATTTGATTAGATTCGGTCAAATCATATTAGATCATATTGTATTACATCAGATTAGATGATAGATTATATCAGGCTATATGAAATCTGATCAGATCATATTTAATTGGATTAGATCAGATTAGATAGAGCAGTATTGATTCCTTTGAGAATGAAAGAGGATCCGTTCCAGGTTCATCTTATTTTGGTTCTAAAGTGAATGTTAAAAGGTGACACGGACACACGTGCACGTATGAGGAGACACGTGCACGTATGAGGAGACACATGCAGTGTGATTCCTGCCCACCTCCAGGACCTCCTCCTCTGAACAACAGGACAGCAGTTTTCCGAGCCGTGTGTCTGGGAACCTCCTCAGAGTTCTGGAGCTCAGGCTGTGTCTCAAACCTCCAACATTCACGTGGACCACACTGGAGCTCAGCCAGGAACTTTCCTTCACCATGGTTCATCTGCACAAGTAGATAACATGATCAGTAACAAGATAACATGATCAACTAGAGCACTCAGCGCAGACCTCCACCAAGTACAGCATGAGCACTGAGCGGGACATACACACAATGCACTTCCCTACCACTACTACATTACCCATAAGCCACCGCGCTTAAAGAATATATGTATAGAATATTTGCATTTCCTGAAGAAAATGCAAGTGAGGATGCAGTGCTGGCCTGCGTCACACTGAATTAGCCTAGCGTTAGCAATAACAGCAATTGCATTAGCCTAGCGTTAGCATTAGCATCACGTTAGCATTAGCCTAGCGTCAGCATTAGAATAGGGCATATCTTACCTCAATAAGCATTCATTTTTCTCATATTTCGGTTTCCTCTGGAACATTTTTTCTTTTTTTTTTTTTTCTTTTGGTAGCCAGAACATCACCAAAATTGAATCACCTGTTCCTTGTCCCATTTATCAATTTTCCTAAAGATTTCATCCAAATCTGTTCATAACTTTTCAAGTTATGAACACTGATAACCTACCGCTATGCGCTTGGCAGATAACATGATCAATACTCATTGATGAGTGACAGAAGAAAACAAATATATGTGAAGGTCAGTGACGTGCAGTGACCACTAGGGTTGGGTAGGCAGGGCGTTCCGAATCGAGACCACCAATGTCAACATCAATGACAATTTCATATGTTTCTACTAGCAGGTGTTAATTCAATTCAACTTTATTAGTATAGCGCAATTTACAACAATCTCAATGCGCTAATCAAAATATAAAATTCATAATAAAGAAAAAACCCAACAAGATTTACATGAACAAGTATTTATCATCTAACAATATCAACATCATAAACACCATTAAAGAAACATAAACAATGATTTAATATAGTCTCCAAACTCTCCCAACAACATATATCTCATGACACAACAGCACATCTGTTGTTTGTGTTGGAAACACAGAAACATGGAGAAAATGACAACAACAACAACAACAACTCAGAACAGCCTCAGTGAGGAGCATCCACAAAGTCAATCCTTCCTTTTGTTCCATTCACTGTAGAAAGTATCAACAATGTTCTGACCTTACCTTTGCTGAAGGTCTGGTAGCTCAGGTGTTGGTCTCCATCTTTTAAAAACTGTTGCTTTTCTTCTAAACAAAGTTTCTTTATCATCTCTAGCGCTGTCATCATGACTGTAGTGTTTTCCCGCACACTAGCTAAAGAACATAGCGGCAGTGGTCACGTGATATCAATTCACTAATGCACTGTGAACTCAGATATAGCATTTAGCATAGCACGGTTACGTCCAAAGGCAGCGTAGAGAGCTGCCTTTGGACGTAAATGGTTTTTATCTTGGGGAACTGACTGAGCATGTGCAAACACATAAAAACACTGTAGGAACAGAGGCAGAGCAGCAACGTGCCTTTGAGAAGGGGCGTGTCCTCCTCCTGCCTTACAGCGGTTAGAAAACAGCAATGTTTAGCAATTTGGGCTATGAAACGCACAAAATGCTGACACTTTCAAACTTATAGGTACTGTAGGTTATCGGAAATTGAAAAATAAATAATTTATAATTATATTATAATTAAAACAAATAATCAAAATATCAATTCACCCTTGGGTAGGCACTGCCTGCCTTGCCTACCCTGACTGCACGTCACTGGTGAAGGTTTTGTTTATTCAGACAATGTTTTACAGGTAATTTTATCTCCTGACATGTTTTGATTGTCAACTGCCAGTCTTCCTCAGAGGTGATATGCCTTGATGTGTCCCTCATAGTTCTCTGATAAGGAAAGCATCAAAGCATTTTCTCACAGTCGAAACATGTCAGGAGATAAAAAATTATTGAAAAAACTTGGTCTGAATAAACAAAACCTTAACGTATATAAATATATATATATATATATATATATATATATATATATATATATATATATATATATATATATATATATATACTGTATATATATATATTTGAAAAAGTCAAAATGAACTTACTGGAGTTAGAAGAAAACAAAGCTCAGAGCTGCTCCGTCCATGAAGAGTCAAACTACGGACGGATGAGGACGAGAAGCACTCCTGTGATCACTGTGTGGTGTGAGTGAGCAGTGAGCACTCAGCCTGATGTAAACAGATCCCAGAGATGCTGAGGAATCTCCCACAGGTGTTGATCTAATGAGGCCTAATGCTGCTCTACTCATCCTGTAGGGTCACATGACCTGGTCTATGTGTGTGTGTGTGTGTGTGTGTGTTTTCCTCAAATATCTCTGTGAATCAGGCTCAGATTGATCTGAGAGTTTCAACATGGCTGCTGCTGCTGCTGCTGCAATGATACTGTTAATGAATTATTTCATAAAAATGTCTTAAATGCAGCTTTGCATAACAGCTCAATGTTACACGGTAGTCATAGTAACTCGGGATAAGTTGAAAACTGCGTAGAATCTACAGAAGTGACCTCACAAAGGGCTTTTAAAAATGACTAAAGTGGGTCTAATATCCTAAAAAAACACCCTGTAAATATTGACCAGCAGGTGTCCTCAATGAGCAACGTTTATAACTAAGTTGAGTAATAATAATAATAAATAACTTAATTAAATCAAAAATAGGCTTTCACTATATACAGTATATGCAGTCAGTATTACAGTGCTAAATATGCTCTGCACAGTCGACTAGCCTCACACACACTCACACCTCTCATCAAGCTGCAGATGTACAGTATGCTAGCCTATAATACAGTGCTAAATATTAAAGCTCCCACTTTTCTATAGCAATACATACTTCCTACGGGCACTGCACTAGTAATTATAAATCAGTATTTTACTTGTACTCAAGTACATTAAACAATAGTAAAGTAATTAGTTATATTTCTACACCCAACCGTTACTGAGTAAATTATAATTTTTGAGATTATTTCCATTTGAAGGCACATTGAACATAATCCATATGTTGTTACCCACATGGAACATTTATCATGTTTTAGAGTTCATAAATACATCTATACCTAGAGAAATGTTTTATTTCAAATTGAATTAATTGGTGTTATTTTATTTTTAAAAGAATTGGACATTTTGACAAACCTTTTATTTTATACAGATGTCTTTGTAATAAATAAATAAAGTTAACTTCCTTTTTAAGTTTCTACATGAGATGTTTACTGTATGCAAGGGACCCATACCAAAATGTATTACTTTTACTCTGAGTATTATTTAAATGAGCTACTTTTTACTTGTATATGAGTATTTTATGTATGACGTACTTGTACTTCTACTTCAGTAGATATATCAGTACTCTTTAATAGATGAAGTCATGTGAATTTTTCCACCTCACTATATCATGACATCACTCATACCCTCAGCGATACATCGTGTGTTGTTTTAAAATACGGATATATCGTCCCACCCTAACGCGCTGTCCCTCAGGTCGCCACAGCCCACTGTGCCTGCAGGCAGCACTCAGGGCACACTTACCGCCATCTTCCGCCCTAAACAAGCTGAGATACCTCATTGTTCTTATATGTATACATATATTAGGTCAGAAAAGACTTTCTTTACTGAAAACTTGTATTTGTTTCTGGTAATGTTGAGACTCATTGATGATGTTACTGTTAGAAATACATCCCACTGAAATATTCACACGCTCCTCCTGTTTTGATGACGTCACAGTGTGTAAACCTCATCCAGGGTCACAGCCATAGATATCTATATAATAAAGCCATTATTATAATTGATATGATATTTATGGTCACACACACAGCCTCCTCTCACGGACTCACCTCCAGCTTTGGCTTTTTCCGTCACTTTTCAGAATCTTTTGAACAGTTGCGTTAACGGTGCGTTGGCGTCCTCTAGTGGCCACTCAGTTTTACACAGTATCTTGGTGTTTTTGTTTTCTACATTTCTTCTACTTTTTGTTTTTGTGTTATTAGACTTATCTTGTTTAGATTTATTATCCCAGTATATTTTTTCCGAATTTTGACAATTTTTGTCATTATGTTTTATTAGTTGTTTTTTTCTAATGTTTTTGTCACTTTGGGGGTTTGTTACAAAGTGACATTTTCTCTTATTGCGCTAACTTCCAGGGTTTAATCTGTGTGTGCTGGACTATGAAGAGCGCTAATGTCTTACGGAGCAAAATCACCATGGTAACTTAGGCTAAACGGCTAGCCTGGTCGAGAGCCGGTTTTACTCTGGCTAGGATTTTAGCGAGTGCTAAAGTCCCGCCTCCTGACCAATCACTTCTCTTAGAAAGCGAGTTGTCCAATAAAAGGTGATGTGTGAACACGTCACTGTGTGGATCTGATCTGATGCTGACAGGAGAGAAAATATTTAGACATCGATGCAAACCTTTCATTTAGCGATGACCGCCGATAGGAAACATATATCTGATGAACTGATCTATAGTCAGCTGGTGAAGCCTGTGTCTCGATCCGTATGTACGGACGGTTTAAGTCATATAAGAATTAATTAATATACAACTTCACTCGTCCGCGCATACAAAGACACAGGCTTCATCAGCTGACTCTGTGAATGCATTAAAGTGTGACATTATTTATGATATTTATCCAATGAATGGAATATCCCATCATCCAATGGATTAATATCAGACGCTGCAAGCTTCACCAGTTTTATGTGCATGCGCACGTAACAAGGCTGAAAACACTTGGCCTAAATTAGCGTGTTGTTATCCACCTTCGTAGGACAGCTTCTCTCTGACAGGGAATGTTTGGTTAGTTGAAGCCAGCTAATTTAATCCAGGATATAATTATCTACTTTCGTAGCATAGGGCCTCTGTATTTTAGTCTGTTTGTTGTGGTTTTATTTCTGTTTCTGTTTTGTTTGTGTGTTTTTTGCATAGTTTTGTGTTTGTATTATGCATTTTTGGCACTCAATTAACAAATATTTCTACATTTGGCATTAATATAAATACGGACATAAAAAAAAACTGTGTGTGTGTGTCTGGGGGGGGGGGGTTCTGGGGACATTTTGTGTGTTTGCTTTTGGGGCCACACATTAGACTACGGGTTTGTTCTGAACTCACTGATTCAGTTTATATCTCACAAATTAAGTTGTGTTCGTTGAGTCTAATTAGTTTGGTTTTAAGTTTATATTATTTGATGTTATTGAAGCGGAACCTTCGCACGGTGCGTTAGTTCCTACGGTGGTCTGTGTGTGTCGGACCTTTTCCGTTTCCTGTTGCCACGTCGTGTCCGTGTCCGCGGCTCTCGGAGCTTCTTTAATCTATTCACTAACGAACATCCTCCGGACTTTAGTCTTTCTTGTGCAGGTGGAACAACCTGAATCATGGTGAGTCGCAGCAGCCGCCTTCACTGTTAGCTTAGCCGTTAGCACCGCGGCTAACGCGGAGGCTAACGCTACTAGCAGCGGGCTCCCACTGTTTACCTTTATTTACCTGTGTTTGTTTACTCATGTCAGGTTTCCGTCATCAACACAGTGGACACTTCTCATGAAGACATGATCGTAAGTTGTCTGATGTTGTATTAAACTCAAACGTTAGCTCTTAGCATTAGCATTAGAAACGCCTGCTTTATAACTCATATGTGCTTCTAGTTCAGCCTTAAAGTACATTAACATCAGCTGTAACCAGGCTTTGTAGAATCTGCAGCTGATTTAGTTTGTTTCAGCAGAAACACTTTAAACTGTGATACTTTTGTCAATAATTGTTAACTTATTAAGGCATCTGCTCCTCACGGATGGGTTAAATGCAGAGGAGGAATTCCATTAATGTGTGAAAACCCCGATTTAATCTTAATCTTAATCTCTCCTGGCACCGTCTGTCTGTATATATGTGTGTGTATATATATATATGACTTTTGTTGGTTAAACAATATTCAGCAGTAATAATATATTTACTAAAACACAGAATATTATTATGCGTTCCTATTCCTTTCTCACTGGAGCTCTAACGTGTAGATGATGTGATCACGTCTGTTTCAGCACGACGCTCAGATGGATTACTACGGCACTCGTCTCGCCACCTGCTCGTCCGACCGCACCGTTAAGATCTTTGACGTGAGGAACGGGGGTCAGATCCTGGTGGCCGACCTCAGAGGGTGAGGAGTGGGAGGGTCCTCGGTAGGGGAGAACCTGCAAACCTCTGCTAGCATTGTGTTGTGCTGTTTGTGCTGTGCAGCCACGAGGGTCCGGTGTGGCAGGTGGCGTGGGCCCACCCCATGTTTGGAAACATCCTGGCCTCGTGTTCCTACGACAGGAAGGTCATTGTCTGGAAGGAGGAGAACGGCTCCTGGGACAAGATGTACGAGTACACGGGACACGAGTCCTCAGGTGGGTTACCATAGCAACGGTTACCAGCAGTGGAGTAAAGAGTACTGATACATCTGCTCAAGTAGAGCTCAATGAAATACTACTCAAAGTAAAAGTTACTAGTTACTTTCACCCCCATGTTTATTGTTGGTAATAAATCTTGGTACGCTTCCCTTGCAAACAGTAAACATCTCATGTAGAAACTTAAAAAGGAAGAAACCAAAATCTTACACAGTTGGAACTTAACGGTTCCATATCATGCATTTTTCACCTATTTCCATTTGTTCTAAGAACCCCAAAAACATAGTATTTAAGGTTTATTTTCCTAAACTTGTCTGTTTTCCAGAGTTTTAGCCTCTGAAAAGTCACTTTCTGACCAACGGCCTGTTTGCTGCCTGCTTATGCATATTCATGAGTGGGCGTGTCTATAAACTAACTAGCCAGCGAGGCTCCTTCATGACTCGCTCTGAGGCAGATCAATGATCATCAAAGCTATTTTCTCTTGCTATCTTTAAATACAGAAATAGTGCATTTAAGGTGATAATCATTTGTTCATCAATAGGGCCGGGCAAAAAATACGTTGACGCAAAATGTGCGCGCCAATGCGTCGTCTGACCAAAACAAAGATGGCGGTGCCGGAGAAAAACTAACGCGAGTGGTTCCTCCGTTTCAGAAGTGAAGACACGCACTCGTTCGTCGAAGGTAGCTGTTCTCTGTACATATATAAGATATTTTATATTTATTACATGTATTTTATTTTACTTATGTTATGTGTTTCTTTTTGTTATATGTAGTTTATTATTATATTACATACAGTAAACATCTCATGTATAAACTTAAAAAGGAAGAGACCAAATCTACCACAAAGGCATCTGTAATAAAATACAAGGTTTGTCAAAATGTACAATTCTTTTTTATATAAAATAACATTGAATTCAATTCAAAATAAAAAAAATCTCAGACTTTAAGTATAGATACATTTATGAACTCTAAAACATGGTAAATGTTCCATGATAGTAACATGATAATAAGTAGAAACCACAACATGAACCATAGAAAGTAGCTTTGATCAGAAATGGAACGACTAAGAACACCATGAAACGGAAATAAATAATAATCATTTACTCAGTATTGGTTGGGTTTAGAAATGTATCAAATTACGACTTTTTTTTTTTTTTTTTTTTAAATGTACTTACATACAAGTGAAATTACTGATTTAGAAATAAACTGAAAAAAGTACAAGTACCCTCAATTACTGTAACATGAGTACTTGAATCCATTACTTTCACTTTTGGTTATCAGAGCCCGTTACCATAGCAACGTAGTTTAATCCACCTCGGAGACTTTTTTTTTTTCCAACAATATTGCAACATAACAACAGTCCTGCCTGTCTGTCCACAGTGAACTCAGTGTGTTGGGGTCCGTACGACTTTGGGCTGATTTTAGCGTGTGGGAGCTCAGACGGAGCCATTTCTATACTGACCTTCACTGGAGATCAACAGTGGGACGTGAAGAAGATCAGCAACGCACACACGGTAAGTTACAGACACACACACAAACACTCGTTCAGTTAGACCAGTGGTTCTCAACCCTTTTCAGGCCGCAATCCCCAAAATAAAGGTCCCAGAGAGCAGGGACCCCTACTGTAGCTGAAGGTGGTTGAACACAGACATGAACATTGAAGAACAGTCATGTGGAGACAGGACCATCTATAAGGGGGAATAAAGGAGAGATTTTTGGGGTCCAAATATGGTGGAAAAGATGGTGAAGTGGGATTTTAAAAACCACAGAAATTGGTTTAAAGTTGTAAATTAGAGTGGATAAAAACGGACTGAAAAAGTGGTAAAAAGGTTCAAAGTATCAATAATGGAACAATTAGTTTAAATAAATAAAAATAATGGACATGACAAATAGTGAATGTGGTTAAATTGGCAAAAAAGAAATCATGAAATATGGTGAAAAGAGGTTAAAAGTGACAATAATGGGTCAACATATGTGACATTAGGTGTAAAAGTGGTGGAAAGAGTTTATAAGTGCTGAACATGTCTGGAAAGTGGAAAAAATGTGAAGAAAAGTTATTAAAATGTGATGTAGAAGTGTCAGAAATGGGAGAAATGTAGCAAAAATATGGCAAAAAAGTGATGAAAATAGATTAAATATTGAAAGAGGTTAAAAATGTGCTCAAATTGTTAGAGTTCTTGAAGGCATCTGGCGACCCCCTCCCAGTGTTTTGCGTCCCAAATGGGGTCCTGACCCCAAGGTTGAGAACCACTGGGTTAGAGCGCACACACGGTCAGTGATAATTTGATGAATCTATGACATCAGTGTGTGCATGTGTGTGTGTGTGTGTGTGTGTGTGTGTGTAGATCGGCTGTAACGCGGTCAGTTGGGCTCCAGCTGTAGTTCCTGGTAGTCTGATCGATCAGCCCACGGCTCAGAAACCAAACTGTGTGAAACGCTTCGTCTCCGGCGGCTGCGACAACCTTGTCAAACTCTGGAAGTGCGTCATTTAACTTTTTATTCTTATTCTGTTAAGCATGATTTCTTTTTTATTTATTTCTATTTGGATTATTTCCAATCTTTCTTTTTTATGTCCTTCTTACTCTTATTTTGGCGGGGCCTGTCTGTGTGCAGAGAGGAGGACGGCCAATGGAAGGAGGACCAGAAGCTGGAGGCTCACAGTGATTGGGTGAGAGACGTGGGCTGGGCCCCGTCCATCGGCCTCCCCACCAGCACCATCGCGAGCTGCTCCCAGGTCAGAACAGAGCTAATGCTAACACTAGCTAGGGTGTGCGATCTGACGATATTAGATTGTTAGATAGTCTGTTCTGTGTTCACCTCCATCAGTTCTAAGTGTTAAAGCACTGAGACACGTTAGAGGTTCACTAACTCCTACTATACAGTGTAATCACACATCTCAGCCTTAATGAAGGAAAAGTTCAAAAGTGGTAAAAAGTGTTAATATTGAGCTGCTAGTGATTAATAAAATGGTTTTTGTGTCATTTTTGACTTTGACTGATTATTGTTTTTATGTAAAATTACATAGAGAAAAAAAAGTCGTCTATTGCCATGTAGAAGAAAAATAATGTGATGTGAATATTGGTCCGTATCACCCAGGCTTAATGTAACCAAAGCAGTAACGTTTTATCTTGTATTCAGAAAATATTTAATTAAACCCCCAGGGGTTATGAGAATGACAAAGAAAAAGAACAACACTAATAATTATTATTATTGTGTACACGCAGGAAAAACTACACAAAGACAATGTGCAAATGAAAGATGAGGTGCAAAAATATAAAAAAAATCATAATAATGAATACAAATAAATAATTAAATATATATGTAAACAGATGTTTTTAGGTCCATGGCAGGCCAGCTGTGGTGAAAAAAAGTCACATTATTTTAATCATAAAGGATATGATTGTCCAAACTGTGGGAAATGAGGAAATCACTAGACTGATATACTGCCTTGTTATGTAGCTAGCGATGCTAATGCTAATGCTACACTACTTTAGTCAAAGTGAAAACTCTGTGTGACAAAAATAACATATCAGCATTTTTGTTTGATGTTAATTGTACTTAGAACCAGTTTAATAAATTGCTTAAATTAATTTTTTATTTTTATGACCCGGATTTAAATGTACTTTTATCCTTTTTTCCATTTGGGGCGATTATTTTAACTCGATGAATTGGTTTGTTTTATTAATAAATAACTTTAAAATGGTCTAAATGATGTGATTGAAAAAATTTTTTTTTGTGATTTTACAAAGAAAAAATTGCGATATGAATGTTTTTCTATATCGTCCACCCCTAGACTAAGTGTTGTGTCTGTGTCCCCCCTCCCCCTCCCCCTCCAGGACGGACGAGTCTTCATCTGGACCTGTGACGATCCCGCTGGGAACACCTGGACGGCCAAACTACTGCACAAGTTCAACGACGTGGTTTGGCACGTGAGCTGGTCCATCACTGGAAACATCCTGGCTGTGTCTGGAGGAGACAACAAGGTATCAATACTCATCAGTACTCATCAGTACTCATAAATACTCACCAATACTCATCAGTACTCATCAATACCTATCAGTACTTATCAATACTCATCAGTACTCATCAGTACTCATCAGTACTCACCAATACTCACCAATACTCACCAATACTCACCAATACTCATCAATACTCATCAGTACTCATAAATACTCATCAGTACTCATCAATACCTATCAGTACTTATCAATACTCATCAGTACTCATCAATACTCACCAATACTCATCAGTACTCATAAATACCTATCAGTACTTATCAATACTCATCAGTACTCACCAATACTCATCAGTACTTATCAATACTCATTAGTACTCATCAATACTCATCAGTACTCACCAATACCTATCAGTACTTGTCAATACTCACCAATACTCACCAGTATCATGAGTACTCATCAATACTCATCAGTACTCATCAACATTCATCAATACTCATCAATATTTATCAATACTCATCATTCACCAATACTTATCAATACTCATCAATATATCACAAGATTCACTGCAAGATTATCAGATCCATCAAAAAAAATGTCCAAATTAATTTTTTTAAATCATGTTTTTTAACAAAAGAAAGATGTAATTACTACTATTACTAAGAATTTAAGAACTGAACAGGATCAGAATCTGTTGTCGAAGCAAATGTTAAACTTTTTAAACATTTCATTTGTTTTTGATATTTGTACTTGAATTACAGTTTTTTACTATTTAATTGTTCTCACAAAAGGTGCAAAGTGAAATTATTGATATTGTAAAGTACAGTATTTATTGAAATGTATCATATCGTCAGATTCATAGCAATGTACAGCCCTAGTAATAATATTGTGGAGTTTATTTGTTCAAAGTGTTTTTATTGTAAGCATGATATAAAACAGAAGAAAAGGAAATACAACAATCTCTTTTTTTTTTTATATATATATATATATATATATATAACCCCCCTCCCCCCTCCCGCAGAACACTCCCACCCTGTTGCACCTAAAAGAAGAGAAAAAAAAATAAAAATAAAATAAATTTTAACCAATAGAGTAGAGATTTGAATACGACATCATTCTGATAAAATAAGTGAGGGATCCACCTGTTTGATTTCATCCAAGATGGGTTGCCAGAGAGTAAAAAACTTACTGACACAACCTCTTATAGAATATCGTATCTTCTCCAGTGTTAGATGAGACAAAAGATCAGCAAACCAGATTCTAAGCGATGGAGGGCGTTTGTCTTTCCATTTAAGCAGTATAAGCCTTCGGGCAATAAGTGTAGTAAATGCGATCACATCTTTTTGTTCTTGATTAAATTTAGAAAATTGAGGTACAATACCAAATATTGCAGTTGTGGCAGCCGGTTCGACATTAATCTGAAATACATCCGAAAGAAATCTAAATATGGATCCCCAAAAGTGTGTCAGTTTTGAGCAGGACCAAAACATGTGAGATAAAGTCGCTAGCTCAGTTTCACAGCGATCACAATGGGAGTCTAGGTCAGATTTAAATTTTGTCAGTTTCACTTTTGACCAATGTAATCTGTGAACAATTTTGAATTGAATTACCCTATGTCTTAAACAAATTGAAGAAAAATATATATTATCTATCACAGATTGCCATACATCTTCAGGGATTACAGTTGTAAGTTCCTCCTCCCACTTTCCTTTGACACGGGACAATGGTTCCAGATTGTGGAGTTTATTTGAATTTGTATAATATTTGAGATTTCTACAACTGAAATAGTTTGTAATTTACTGTGTGTGCGTGTGTGTGTGCGTGTGTGTGTGTAGGTGACTCTGTGGAAGGAGTCCATGGATGGCCAGTGGTCGTGTATCAGTGACGTCAGCAAAGGCCAAGGAGCTGTTTCCTCCATCACAGACACACAGCAGAACGAGCAGTGACACACACACACACACACACACACACACACACACACACACACGCATCATGGAGTCACATGGTAACATTTCTTTATTAAATAAATGATTATTGTTGGATTAACGTGGCTCTGTGTCTTCATGTTCAGCTCTATTAAAGTTCTTCTGCTCCATGTGTGAGTTTGTTTCTGTCATCAGTGCTTCTGCTCATATTTGAAGTTAAAGTAGAAAAAAAGTAGAACAACTTCCAACAGTAAAGGCACAAGTAGAATATGGTCACTTTTCAAAATAAAGTCCCACTCTGAACTCTAGTGTGCACTGGGTGAGCAGTGATGCTCAGTCCCCAAGATAACTACACAAAATGAAAATTTAAACAACTTTAATAATACACAAACTCACTCAGAAATGTTTCCATTTTTATGCTTTACTATAGCCTTACCTTCAAAATAAAAGCTTTTTCAAAATGTTTCCTTTTTTATGCCTTACCAGAGTCGTATAGAGAGAGAGTTGCAACAACAGAAGTCAAAAATGTTTGACCGTCATGTGATTCATGTAAAACTGAATTTGTTTCCCAAAGTTATTGGCGAACCATTCAAGTCCATTGATTCCTAGTGACATAACAGGGATTTTAGGTCATGTGTATTGTATACAGGATGTATTGCTTTGAATTTTCTTTGAAAAAATAAAAAGGGGGAGTCATTAAAAACAGGACACAAAACAGATTTATCATGTTCATACATATATCAAAATGGACATTAGATTTTTTACTATGCACTTATGTACCAAGAGAAATTCATTAAATAAATGTCTAACAAAGTCAGAAACATTACTTTTTAAATTTTTAATAAATGTGCCTTTTGGGTGATTTTTAATTTTTGTCATTTTTTGTGCCATACTGCTTTCTTAGCCTTGTTTAAGTATGTGCATTATATTTACAGTAGTTTTTAGGATATGATTTTGGTCTTAACTCAATTATTTATTTATTTTTTTTTTTTTTGAAAAAAAATGCCTTACTATAGCCTAACCTCCGATTTCGGGTGAATTTACATTTTTGTGCCTTACTACATTTTTAGGCCATTATAAGTATGTGCATTATATTTACACTAGTTTTCAGGATTTTATTTTGGTCTTAACTCAATTTTTTTTATTTTTTTTTCATTTTTAATATTTTGAAAATAATGCCTTACTACAGCCTTACTTTTGATTTTAATTGATTTTTAATTTTTGTCATTTTTTGTGCCTTACTGCTTTCTTAGCCCTGTTTAAGTATGTGCATTATATTTGCAGTAGTTTTTAGGGTCTAATGATGGTCCGAACTCAATTTTTTTTTTTTTGAAATTTTTGAAAAAATATGCCTTGTTATAGCCTTACTTTTGATTTTGGCTGATTTTAGTTTTTTGTCATTTTTTGTGCCTTACTGCTTTCTTAGCCCTGTTTAAGTATGTGCATTATATTTGCAGTAGTTTTTAGGGTCTAATGATGGTCCGAACTCAATTTTTTTTTTTTTGAAATTTTTGAAAAAATATGCCTTGTTATAGCCTTACTTTTGATTTTGGGTGATTTTTAATTTTTGTCATTTTTTGTGCCTTACTGCTTTCTTAGCCCAATTTAAGTATGTGCATTATATTTAAAGTAGTTTTTAGGGTCTAATGATGGTCCTAACTCAATTTTTTTTTTTTTTTTTTGAATTTTTTGAAAAAAATATGCCTTGTTATAGCCTTACTTTTGATTTTAGGGGATTTTTAATTTTTGTCATTTTTTGTGCCTTACTGCTTTCTTACCTCAATTCAAGTATGTGCATTATATTTACAGTAGTTTTTAGGATTTTATTTTGGTCTTAACTCAATTTTTTTTTTTTTTTTTAAATTTTTGAAAAATATGCCTTACTATAACCTTACCTTCGATTTTGGGTGATTTTTAATTTTTGTCATTTTTTGTGCCTTACTGCTTTCTTAGCCCAGTTTAAGTATGTGCATTATATTTGCAGTAGTTTTTAGGGTCTAATGATGGTCCTAACTCAATTTTGTTTTGTTTTTAAAATTTTGAAAAAAATGCCTTACAATAGCCTTACTTTTGATTTTGGCTGATTTTTGTTTTTTTCATTTTTTGTGCCTTACTGCTTCCTTAGCCCAGTTTAAGTATGTGCATTATATTTGCAGTAGATTTTAGGGTCTAATGATGGTCCTAACTCAATTTTTTTTTTTTTTTTTTGAATTTTTTGAAAAAAAATGCCTTGTTATAGCCTTACTTTTGATTTTAGGTGATTTTTGTTTTTTGTCATTTTTTGTGCCTTACTGCTTTCTTAGCCCTGTTTAAGTATGTGCATTATATTTGCAGTAGTTTTTAGGGTCTAATGAGGGTCCTAACTCAATTTTTTTTTTTTTTTTAATTTTTAAAAAAATATGCCTTGCTATAGCCTTACTTTTGATTTTGGCTGATTTTAGTTTTTTGTCATTTTTTGTTCCTTACTGCTTCCTTAGCCCAGTTTAAGTATGTGCATTATATTTGCAGTAGTTTTTAGGGTCTAATGATGGTCCGAACTCAATTTTTTTTTTTTTTTTATTTTAAAAAAAATATGCCTTGTTATAGCCTTACTTTTGATTTTAGGTGATTTTTGTTTTTGTCATTTTTTGTGCCTTACTGCTTTCTTAGCCCAGTTTAACTATGTGCATTATATTTGCAGTAGTTTTTAGGGTCTAATGATGGTCCTAACTCAATTTTTTTTTTTTTTTTTGAAATTTTGGAAAAAAATGCCTTGTTATAGCCTTACTTTTGATTTTGGCTGATTTTAGTTTTTTGTAATTTTTTGTTCCTTACTGCTTCCTTAGCCCAGTTTAAGTATGTGCATTATATTTGCAGTAGTTTTTAGGGTCTAATGATGGTCCTAACTCAATTTTTTTTTTTTTTTGAATTTTTTGAAAAAAATGCCTTGTTATAGCCTTACTTTTGATTTTGGCTGATTTTAGTTTTTTGTAATTTTTTGTTCCTTACTGCTTCCTTAGCCCAGTTTAAGTATGTGCATTATATTTGCAGTAGTTTTTAGGGTCTAATGATGGTCCTAACTCAATTTTTTTTTTTTTTTTGAATTTTTTGAATAAAAATGCCTTGTTATAGCTTTACTTTTGATTTTAGGTGATTTTTGTTTTTTGTCATTTTTTGTGCCTTACTGCTTTCTTAGCCCTGTTTAAGTATGTGCATTATATTTGCAGTAGTTTTTAGGGTCTAATGATGGTCCTAACTCAATTTTTTTTTTTTTTAATTTTTGAAAAAATATGCCTTGTTATAGCCTTACTTTTGATTTTGGCTGATTTTTGTTTTTTGTCATTTTTTGTGCCTTACTGCTTCCTTAGCCCAGTTTAAGTATGTGCATTATATTTGCAGTAGTTTTTAGGGTCTAATGATGGTCCTAACTCAATTTATTTTTATTTTTTTTGAATTTTTTGAAAAAAAATGCCTTGTTATAGCCTTACTTTTGATTTTAGGGGATTTTTGTTTTTTGTCATTTTTTGTGCCTTACTGCTTCCTTAGCCCAGTTTAACTATGTGCATTATATTTGCAGTAGTTTTTAGGGTCTAATGATGGTCTTAACTCAATTTTTTTTTTTTTTTTAAATTTTTGAAAAATATGCCTTACCTTCGATTTTGGGTGATTTTTAATTTTTGTCATTTTTTGTGCCTTACTGCTTCCTTAGCCCAGGTTAAGTATGTGCATTATATTTGCAGTAGTTTTTAGGGTCTAATGATGGTTCTAACTCAATTTTTTTTTTTTTTTGAAATTTTTGAAAAAAAATGCTTTGTTATAGCCTTACTTTTGATTTTGGCTGATTTTAGTTTTTTGTAATTTTTTGTTCCTTACTGCTTCCTTAGCCCAGGTTAAGTATGTGCATTATATTTGCAGTAGTTTTTAGGGTCTAATGATGGTCCTAACTCAATTTTTTTTTTTTTTTTTTTTTTTTTTTGAATTTTTTGAAAAAAAATGCTTCGTTATAGCCTTACTTTTGATTTTAGGTGATTTTTGTTTTTTGTCATTTTTTGTGCCTTACTGCTTTCTTAGCCCAGTTTAAGTATGTGCATTATATTTGCAGTAGTTTTTAGGGTCTAATGATGGTTCTAACTCAAATTTTTTTTTTTTAAATTTTTGAAAAAAAATGCCTTGTTATAGCCTTACTTTTGATTTTGGGTGATTTTTGTTTTTTGTCATTTTTTGCGCCTTACTGCTTCCTTAGCCCAGTTTAAGTATGTGCATTATATTTGCAGTAGTTTTTAGGGTCTAATGATGGTCCTAACTCATTTTTTTTTTTTTTTATATTTTTGAAAAAAAATACCTTGTTATAGCCTTACTTTTGATTTTAGGGGATTTTTAATTTTTGTCATTTTTTGTGCCTTACTGCTTTCTTACCTCAATTCAAGTATGTGCATTATATTTACAGTAGTTTTTAGGATTTTATTTTGGTCTTAACTCAATTTTTTTTTTTTTTTAATTTTTTTAAAATTTTTGAAAAATATGCCTTCGATTTTGGGTGATTTTGAATTTTTGTCATTTTTTGTGCCTTACTGCTTTCTTAGCCCTGTTTAAGTATGTGCATTATATTTGCAGTAGTTTTTAGGGTCTAATGATGGTCCTAACTCAATTTTGTTTTTTTTTTTAAATTTTGAAAAAAATATGCCTTGTTATAGCCTTACTTTTGATTTTGGCTGATTTTAGTTTTTTGTCATTTTTTGTTCCTTACTGCTTCCTTAGCCCAGTTTAAGTATGTGCATTATATTTGCAGTAGTTTTTAGGGTCTAATGATGGTTCTAACTCAATTTTTTTTTTTTTTTGAAATTTTTGAAAAAAAATGCTTTGTTATAGCCTTACTTTTGATTTTGGCTGATTTTATTTTTTTGTAATTTTTTGTTCCTTACTGCTTCCTTAGCCCAGGTTAAGTATGTGCATTATATTTGCAGTAGTTTTTAGGGTCTAATGATGGTTCTAACTCAATTTTTTTTTTTTTTTGAAATTTTTGAAAAAAAATGCTTTGTTATAGCCTTACTTTTGATTTTGGCTGATTTTAGTTTTTTGTAATTTTTTGTTCCTTACTGCTTCCTTAGCCCAGGTTAAGTATGTGCATTATATTTGAAGTAGTTTTTAGGGTCTAATGATGGTTCTAACTCAAATTTTTTTTTTTTTTAAATTTTTGAAAAAATATGCCTTGTTATAGCCTTACTTTTGATTTTGGCTTATTTTTGTTTTTTTGTCATTTTTTGTTCCTTACTGCTTTCTTAGTCCAGTTTAAGTATGTGCATTATATTTACAGTAGTTTTTAGGATTTTATTTTGGTCTTAACTCAATTTTTTCTTTTTTTTAAATTTTAAAATTTTTGAAAAATATGCCTTACTATAGCCTTACTTTTGATTTTAGTTGATTTTTAATTTTTGTCATTTTTTGTGCCTTACTGCTTTCTTACCTCAATTCAAGTATGTGAATTATATTTACAGTAGTTTTTAGGATTTTATTTTGGTCTTAACTCAATTTTTTCATTTTTTTTTTAATTTTTGAAAAATATGCCTTATTATAGCCTTACCTTCGATTTTGGGTGATTTTTAATTTTTGTCATTTTTTGTGCCTTACTGCTTTCTTAGCCCTGTTTAAGTATGTGCATTATATTTGGAGTAGTTTTTAGGGTCTAATGATGGTCCTAACTCAATTTTGTTTTTTGTTTTTTTAATTTTTAAAAAAATATGCCTTACTTTTGATTTTGGCTGATTTTAGTTTTTTGTCATTTTTTGTGCCTTACTGCTTTCTTAGCCCAGTTTAAGTATGTGCATTATATTTGCAGTAGTTTTGAGGGTCTAATGATGGTCCGAACTCAATTTTTTTTTTTGTTTTTTTAATTTTTAAAAAAATATGCCTTACTTTTGATTTTGGCTGATTTTAGTTTTTTGTCATTTTTTGTGCCTTACTGCTTTCTTAGCCCAGTTTAAGTATGTGCATTATATTTGCAGTAGTTTTTAGGGTCTAATGATGGTCCGAACTCAATTTTTTTTTTTTTGAAATTTTTGAAAAAAAATGCCTTGTTATAGCCTTACTTTTGATTTTGGGTGATTTTAGTTTTTTGTCATTTTTTGTGCCTTACTGCTTCCTTAGCCCAGTTTAAGTATGTGCATTATATTTGCAGTAGTTTTTAGGGTCTAATGATGGTCCTAACTCAATTTTTTTTTTTTTTTTTTAATTTTTTGAAAAAAAATGCCTTGTTATAGCCTTACTTTAGATTTTAGGTGATTTTGTTTTTTGTCATTTTTTGTGCCTTACTGCTTCCTTAGCCCAGTTTAAGTATGTGCATTATATTTGCAGTAGTTTTTAGGGTCTAATGATGGTCCTAACTCAATTTTTTTTTTTTTTTTTTTTTTTTAATTTTTGAAAAAAAATGCCTTGTTATAGCCTGACTTTTGATTTTGGCTGATTTTTGTTTTTTGTCATTTTTTGTGCCTTACTGCTTTCTTAGCCCTGTTTAAGTATGTGCATTATATTTGCAGTAGTTTTTAGGGTCTAATGATGGTCCTAACTCAATTTTTTTTTTTTTTTTTAATTTTTAAAAAAATATGCCTTGTTATAGCCTTACTTTTGATTTTGGGTGATTTTTGTTTTTTGTCATTTTTTGTGCCTTACTGCTTTCTTAGCCCAGTTTAAGTATGTGCATTATATTTGCAGTAGTTTTTAGGGTCTAATGATGGTCCTAACTCAATTTTTTTTTTTTTTTTTTAAGTTTGAAAAAAAATGCCTTCTAATAGCCTTACTTTTGATTTTGGCTGATTTTGTTTTTTTCATTTTTTGTGCCTTACTGCTTTCTTAGCCCTGTTTAAGTATGTGCATTATATTTGCAGTAGTTTTTAGGGTCTAATGATGGTCCTAACTCAATTTTGTTTTTTTTTTTTATTTTAAAAAAAATATGCCTTGTTATAGCCTTACCTTCGATTTTGGGTGATTTTGAAATAATGTCATTTTTTGTGCCTTACTGCTTTCTTAGCCCAGTTTAAGTATGTGCATTATATTTGCAGTAGTTTTTAGGGTATAATGATGGTCCTAACTCAATTTTTTTTTTTTTTTAATTTTTAAAAAAATATGCCTTGCTATAGCCTTACTTTTGATTTTGGCTGATTTTAGTTTTTTGTCATTTTTTGTTCCTTACTGCTTCCTTAGCCCAGTTTAAGTATGTGCATTATATTTGCAGTAGTTTTTAGGGTCTAATGATGGTCCTAACTCAATTTTTTTTTTTTTTTGAATTTTTTGAAAAAAAATGCCTTGTTATAGCCTTACTTTTGATTTTAGGTGATTTTTGTTTTTGTCATTTTTTGTGCCTTACTGCTTCCTTAGCCCAGTTTAAGTATGTGCATTATATTTGCAGTAGTTTTTAGGGTCTAATGATGGTTCTAACTCAATTTTTTTTTTTTTTGAAATTTTTGAAAAAAAATGCTTTGTTATAGCCTTACTTTTGATTTTGGCTGATTTTAGTTTTTTGTAATTTTTTGTTCCTTACTGCTTCCTTAGCCCAGGTTAAGTATGTGCATTATATTTGCAGTAGTTTTTAGGGTCTAATGATGGTTCTAACTCAAATTTTTTTTTTTTTTTAAATTTTTGAAAAAATATGCCTTGTTATAGCCTTACTTTTGATTTTGGCTTATTTTTGTTTTTTGTCATTTTTTGTTCCTTACTGCTTTCTTAGTCCAGTTTAAGTATGTGCATTATATTTACAGTAGTTTTTAGGATTTTATTTTGGTCTTAACTCAATTTTTTCTTTTTTTTTAAATTTTAAAATTTTTGAAAAATATGCCTTACTATAGCCTTACTTTTGATTTTAGTTGATTTTTAATTTTTGTCATTTTTTGTGCCTTACTGCTTTTTTACCTCAATTCAAGTATGTGAATTATATTTACAGTAGTTTTTAGGATTTTATTTTGGTCTTAACTCAATTTTTTCATTTTTTTTTTAATTTTTGAAAAATATGCCTTATTATAGCCTTACCTTCGATTTTGGGTGATTTTTAATTTTTGTCATTTTTTGTGCCTTACTGCTTTCTTAGCCCTGTTTAAGTATGTGCATTATATTTGGAGTAGTTTTTAGGGTCTAATGATGGTCCTAACTCAATTTTGTTTTTTGTTTTTTAATTTTTAAAAAATATGCCTTACTTTTGATTTTGGCTGATTTTAGTTTTTTGTCATTTTTTGTGCCTTACTGCTTTCTTAGCCCAGTTTAAGTATGTGCATTATATTTGCAGTAGTTTTTAGGGTCTAATGATGGTCCGAACTCAATTTTTTTTTTTTGTTTTTTTAATTTTTAAAAAAATATGCCTTACTTTTGATTTTGGCTGATTTTAGTTTTTTGTCATTTTTGTGCCTTACTGCTTTCTTAGCCCAGTTTAAGTATGTGCATTATATTTGCAGTAGTTTTTAGGGTCTAATGATGGTCCGAACTCAATTTTTTTTTTTTTTGAAATTTTTGAAAAAAATGCCTTGTTATAGCCTTACTTTTGATTTTGGGTGATTTTAGTTTTTTGTCATTTTTTGTGCCTTACTGCTTCCTTAGCCCAGTTTAAGTATGTGCATTATATTTGCAGTAGTTTTTAGGGTCTAATGATGGTCCTAACTCAATTTTTTTTTTTTTTTTTTTAATTTTTGAAAAAAATGCCTTGTTATAGCCTTACTTTTAGATTTTAGGTGATTTTTGTTTTTGTCATTTTTTGTGCCTTACTGCTTCCTTAGCCCAGTTTAAGTATGTGCATTATATTTACAGTAGTTTTTAGGGTCTAATGATGGTTCTAACTCAAATTTTTTTTTTTTTAATTTTTGAAAAAAAATGCCTTGTTATAGCCTTACCTTCGATTTTGGGTGATTTTTAATTTTTGTCATTTTTTGTGCCTTACTGCTTTCTTACCTCAATTCAAGTATGTGCATTATATTTACAGTAGTTTTTAGGATTTTATTTTGGTCTTAACTCAATTTTTTTTTTTTTTTAATTTTTTAAAATTTTGAAAAATATGCCTTCGATTTTGGGTGATTTTGAATTTTTGTCATTTTTTGTGCCTTACTGCTTTCTTAGCCCTGTTTAAGTATGTGCATTATATTTGCAGTAGTTTTTAGGGTCTAATGATGGTCCTAACTCAATTTTGTTTTTTTTTTTAAATTTTGAAAAAATATGCCTTGTTATAGCCTTACTTTTGATTTTGGCTGATTTTAGTTTTTTGTCATTTTTTGTTCCTTACTGCTTCCTTAGCCCAGTTTAAGTATGTGCATTATATTTGCAGTAGTTTTAGGGTCTTATGATGTTTTTAACTCAATTTTTTTTTTTTTTTGAAATTTTTGAAAAAAATGCTTGTTATAGCCTTACTTTTGATTTTGGCTGATTTTATTTTTTTGTAATTTTTGTTCCTTACTGCTTCCTTAGCCCAGGTTAAGTATGTGCATTATATTTGCAGTAGTTTTTAGGGTCTAATGATGGTCCTAACTCAATTTTTTTTTTTTTTGAAATTTTTGAAAAAAAAATGCTTTGTTATAGCCTTACTTTTGATTTTGGCTGATTTTAGTTTTTTGTAATTTTTTGTTCCTTACTGCTTCCTTAGCCCAGGTTAAGTATGTGCATTATATTTGAAGTAGTTTTTAGGGTCTAATGATGGTTCTAACTCAAATTTTTTTTTTTTTTTAAATTTTGAAAAAATATGCCTTGTTATAGCCTTACTTTGATTTTGGCTTATTTTTGTTTTTTTGTCATTTTTTGTTCCTTACTGCTTTCTTAGTCCAGTTTAAGTATGTGCATTATATTTACAGTAGTTTTTAGGATTTTATTTTGGTCTTAACTCAATTTTTTCTTTTTTTTTTAAATTTTAAAATTTTGAAAAAATATGCCTTACTATAGCCTTACTTTTGATTTTAGTTGATTTTAATTTTTGTCATTTTTTGTGCCTTACTGCTTTCTTACCTCAATTCAAGTATGTGAATTATATTTACAGTAGTTTTTAGGATTTTATTTTGGTCTTAACTCAATTTTTCATTTTTTTTTAATTTTTGAAAAAATATGCCTTATTATAGCCTTACCTTCGATTTTGGGTGATTTTTAATTTTTGTCATTTTTTTGTGCCTTACTGCTTTCTTAGCCCAGTTTAAGTATGTGCATTATATTTGAAGTAGTTTTTAGGGTCTAATGATGGTCCTAACTCAATTTTGTTTTTTGTTTTTTTTAATTTTTAAAAAAATATGCCTTACTTTTGATTTTGGCTGATTTTAGTTTTTTGTCATTTTTTGTGCCTTACTGCTTTCTTAGCCCAGTTTAAGTATGTGCATTATATTTGCAGTAGTTTTGAGGGTCTAATGATGGGCCTAACTCAATTTTTTTTTTGTTTTTTTAATTTTTGAAAAAATATGCCTTACTTTTGATTTTGGCTGATTTTAGTTTTTTGTCATTTTTTGTGCCTTACTGCTTTCTTAGCCCAGTTTAAGTATGTGCATTATATTTGCAGTAGTTTTTAGGGTCTAATGATGGTCCGAACTCAATTTTTTTTTTTTTGAAATTTTTGAAAAAAATGCCTTGTTATAGCCTTACTTTTGATTTTGGGTGATTTTAGTTTTTTGTCATTTTTTGTGCCTTACTGCTTTCTTAGCCCAGTTTAAGTATGTGCATTATATTTGCAGTAGTTTTTAGGGTCTAATGATGGTCCTAACTCAATTTTTTTTTTTTTTTTTAATTTTTGAAAAAAAATGCCTTGTTATAGCCTTACTTTAGATTTTAGGTGATTTTTGTTTTTTGTCATTTTTTGTGCCTTACTGCTTCCTTAGCCCAGTTTAAGTATGTGCATTATATTTGCAGTAGTTTTTAGGGTCTAATGATGGTCCTAACTCAATTTTTTTTTTTTTTTTTTTTTTTTAATTTTTTGAAAAAAAATGCCTTGTTATAGCCTGACTTTTGATTTTAGGTGATTTTTGTTTTTTGTCATTTTTTGTGCCTTACTGCTTTCTTAGCCCTGTTTAAGTATGTGCATTATATTTGCAGTAGTTTTTAGGGTCTAATGATGGTCCTAACTCAATTTTTTTTTTTTTTTTTAATTTTTAAAAAAATATGCCTTGTTATAGCCTTACTTTTGATTTTGGGTGATTTTTGTTTTTTGTCATTTTTTGTGCCTTACTGCTTTCTTAGCCCAGTTTAAGTATGTGCATTATATTTGCAGTAGTTTTTAGGGTCTAATGATGGTCCTAACTCAATTTTTTTTTTTTTTTTTAAGTTTGAAAAAAATGCCTTCTAATAGCCTTACTTTTGATTTTGGCTGATTTTTGTTTTTTTCATTTTTTGTGCCTTACTGCTTTCTTAGCCCTGTTTAAGTATGTGCATTATATTTGCAGTAGTTTTTAGGGTCTAATGATGGTCCTAACTCAATTTTGTTTTTTTTTTTTATTTTAAAAAAAATATGCCTTGTTATAGCCTTACCTTCGATTTTGGGTGATTTTGAAATAATGTCATTTTTTGTGCCTTACTGCTTTCTTAGCCCAGTTTAAGTATGTGCATTATATTTGCAGTAGTTTTTAGGGTATAATGATGGTCCTAACTCAATTTTTTTTTTTTTAATTTTTAAAAAAATATGCCTTGCTATAGCCTTACTTTTGATTTTAGGGGATTTTAGTTTTTTGTCATTTTTTGTTCCTTACTGCTTCCTTAGCCCAGTTTAAGTATGTGCATTATATTTGCAGTAGTTTTTAGGGTCTAATGATGGTCCTAACTCCATTTTTTTTTTTTTTTTGAATTTTTTGAAAAAAAATGCCTTGTTATAGCCTTACTTTTGATTTTAGGTGATTTTTGTTTTTGTCATTTTTTGTGCCTTACTGCTTCCTTAGCCCAGTTTAAGTATGTGCATTATATTTGCAGTAGTTTTTAGGGTCTAATGATGGTTCTAACTCAATTTTTTTTTTTTTTTTGAAATTTTTGAAAAAAATGCTTTGTTATAGCCTTACTTTTGATTTTGGCTGATTTTAGTTTTTTGTAATTTTTTGTTCCTTACTGCTTCCTTAGCCCAGGTTAAGTATGTGCATTATATTTGCAGTAGTTTTTAGGGTCTAATGATGGTTCTAACTCAAATTTTTTTTTTTTTAAATTTTTGAAAAAATATGCCTTGTTATAGCCTTACTTTTGATTTTGGCTTATTTTTGTTTTTTTGTCATTTTTTGTTCCTTACTGCTTTCTTAGTCCAGTTTAAGTATGTGCATTATATTTACAGTAGTTTTTAGGATTTTATTTTGGTCTTAACTCAATTTTTTCTTTTTTTTTAAATTTTAAAATTTTTGAAAAATATGCCTTACTATAGCCTTACTTTTGATTTTAGTTGATTTTTAATTTTTGTCATTTTTTGTGCCTTACTGCTTTTTTACCTCAATTCAAGTATGTGAATTATATTTACAGTAGTTTTTAGGATTTTATTTTGGTCTTAACTCAATTTTTCATTTTTTTTTTAATTTTTGAAAAATATGCCTTATTATAGCCTTACCTTCGATTTTGGGTGATTTTTAATTTTTGTCATTTTTTGTGCCTTACTGCTTTCTTAGCCCTGTTTAAGTATGTGCATTATATTTGCAGTAGTTTTTAGGGTCTAATGATGGTCCTAACTTAATTTTTTTTTTCGAAAATTTTTAAAAAAATATGCCTTACTTTTGATTTTGGCTGATTTTAGTTTTTTGTCATTTTTTGTGCCTTACTGCTTTCTTAGCCCAGTTTAAGTATGTGCATTATATTTGCAGTAGTTTTTAGGGTCTAATGATGGTTCGAACTCAATTTTTTTTTTTGTTTTTTTAATTTTTAAAAAAATATGCCTTACTTTTGATTTTGGCTGATTTTAGTTTTTTGTCATTTTTTGTGCCTTACTGCTTTCTTAGCCCAGTTTAAGTATGTGCATTATATTTGCAGTAGTTTTTAGGGTCTAATGATGGTCCGAACTCAATTTTTTTTTTTTTGAAATTTTTGAAAAAAAATGCCTTGTTATAGCCTTACTTTTGATTTTGGGTGATTTTAGTTTTTTGTCATTTTTTGTGCCTTACTGCTTCCTTAGCCCAGTTTAAGTATGTGCATTATATTTGCAGTAGTTTTTAGGGTCTAATGATGGTCCTAACTCAATTTTTTTTTTTTTTTTTTTTAATTTTTTGAAAAAAAATGCCTTGTTATAGCCTTACTTTAGATTTTAGGTGATTTTTGTTTTTTGTCATTTTTTGTGCCTTACTGCTTCCTTAGCCCAGTTTAAGTATGTGCATTATATTTACAGTAGTTTTTAGGGTCTAATGATGGTTCTAACTCAAATTTTTTTTTTTTAATTTTTGAAAAAAAATGCCTTGTTATAGCCTTACCTTCGATTTTGGGTGATTTTTAATTTTTGTCATTTTTTGTGCCTTACTGCTTTCTTACCTCAATTCAAGTATGTGCATTATATTTACAGTAGTTTTTAGGATTTTATTTTGGTCTTAACTCAATTTTTTTTTTTTTTTTGAAATTTTTGAAAAAAAATGCCTTGTTATAGCCTGACTTTTGATTTTAGGTGATTTTTGTTTTATGTCATTTTTTGTGCCTTACTGCTTTCTTAGCCCTGTTTAAGTATGTGCATTATATTTGCAGTAGTTTTTAGGGTCTAATGATGGTCCTAACTCAATTTTTTTTTTTTTTGAAATTTTTGAAAAAAAATGCCTTGCTATAGCCTTCTTTTTGATTTTGGGTGACTTTTGTTTTTGTTCCTTACTGCTTTCTTAGTCCAGTTTAAGTATGTGCATTATATTTACAGTAGTTTTTAGGATTTTATTTTGGTCTTAACTCAATTTTTTTTTTTTTTTAAATTTTTAAATTTTTGAAAAATATGCCTTACTATAGCCTTACTTTTGATTTTAGTTGATTTTTAATTTTTGTCATTTTTTGTGCCTTACTGCTTTCTTACCTCAATTCAAGTATGTGCATTATATTTACAGTAGTTTTTAGGATTTTATTTTGGTCTTAACTCAATTTTTTCATTTTTTTTTTCATTTTTGAAAAATATGCCTTATTATAGCCTTACCTTCGATTTTGGGTGATTTTTAATTTTTGTCATTTTTTGTGCCTTACTGCTTTCTTAGCCCAGTTTAAGTATGTGCATTATATTTGCAGTAGTTTTTAGGGTCTAATGATGGTTCTAACTCAAATTTTTTTTTTTAAATTTTTGAAAAAAAATGCCTTGTTATAGCCTTACTTTTGATTTTAGGGGATTTTTAATTTTTGTCATTTTTTGTGCCTTACTGCTTTCTTACCTCAATTCAAGTATGTGCATTATATTTACAGTAGTTTTTAGGATTTTATTTTGGTCTTAACTCAATTTTTTTTTTTTTTTTTTAAATTTTTGAAAAATATGCCTTATTATAGCGTTACCTTCGATTTTGGGTGATTTTGAATTAATGTCATTTTTTGTTCCTTACTGCTTCCTTAGCCCAGTTTAAGTATGTGCATTATATTTGCAGTAGTTTTTAGGGTTTGATGATGGTCCTAACTCAATTTTTTTTTTTTTTTTTTAAATTTTTGAAAAATATGCCTTACTATAGCCTTACCTTCGATTTTGGGTGATTTTGAATTTTTGTCATTTTTTGTGCCTTACTGCTTTCTTAGCCCAGTTTAAGTATGTGCATTATATTTGCAGTAGTTTTTAGGGTCTAATGATGGTCCTAACTCAATTTTTTTTTTTTTTTTTTAAGTTTGAAAAAAATGCCTTCTAATAGCCTTACTTTTGATTTTGGCTGATTTTTGTTTTTTTCATTTTTTGTGCCTTACTGCTTTCTTAGCCCTGTTTAAGTATGTGCATTATATTTGCAGTAGTTTTTAGGGTCTAATGATGGTCCTAACTCAATTTTTTTTTTTTTTTTTTATTTTAAAAAAAATATGCCTTGTTATAGCCTTACCTTCGATTTTGGGTGATTTTGAAATAATGTCATTTTTTGTGCCTTACTGCTTTCTTAGCCCAGTTTAAGTATGTGCATTATATTTGCAGTAGTTTTTAGGGTCTAATGATGGTCCTAACTCAATTTTTTTTTTTTTTGAAATTTTTGAATAAAAATGCCTTGTTATAGCCTTACTTTTGATTTTGGCTTATTTTTGTTTTTTGTCATTTTTTGTGCCTTACTGCTTTCTTAGCCCAATTTAAGTATTTGCATTATATTTACAGTAGTTTTTTGGATTTTATTTAGGTCTTAACTCAATTTTTTTTTTTATTTTAATTTTTGAAAAATATGCCTTACCTTTGATTTTAGTTGATTTTTAATTTTTGTCATTTTTTGTGCCTTACTACATTTTTATTCCATTATAAGTATGTGCATTATATTTACAGTAGTTTTTAGGATTTTATTTTGGTCTTAACTCAATTTTTTTTTTTTTTTAATTTTTAAATTTTTGAAAATAATGCCTTACTATAGCCTTACTTTTGATTTTAGTTGATTTTTAATTTTTGTCATTTTTTGTGCCTTACTGCTTTCTTACCTCAATTCAAGTTTGTGCATTATATTTACAGTAGTTTTTAGGATTTTATTTTGGTCTTAACTCAATTTTTTTTAAATTTTTGAAAAATATGCCTTACTATATATAGCCTTACCTTCGATTTTGGGTGATTTTTAATTTTTGTCATTTTTTGTGCCTTACTGCTTTCTTAGCCCAGTTTAAGTATGTGCATTATATTTGCAGTAGTTTTTAGGGTCTAATGATGGTTCTAACTCAAATTTTTTTTTTTTAAATTTTTGAAAAAAAATGCCTTGTTATAGCCTTACTTTTGATTTTAGGGGATTTTTAATTTTTGTCATTTTTTGTGCCTTACTGCTTTCTTACCTCAATTCAAGTATGTGCATTATATTTACAGTAGTTTTTAGGATTTTATTTTGGTCTTAACTCAATTTTTTTTTTTTTTTTTTAAATTTTTGAAAAATATGCCTTATTATAGCGTTACCTTCGATTTTGGGTGATTTTGAATTAATGTCATTTTTTGTTCCTTACTGCTTCCTTAGCCCTGTTTAAGTATGTGCATTATATTTGCAGTAGTTTTTAGGGTTTGATGATGGTCCTAACTCAATTTTTTTTTTTTTTTTTTAAATTTTTGAAAAATATGCCTTACTAATCGATTTTGGGTGATTTTGAATTTTTGTCATTTTTTGTGCCTTACTGCTTTCTTAGCCCTGTTTAAGTATGTGCATTATATTTGCAGTAGTTTTTAGGGTCTAATGATGGTCCTAACTCAATTTTTTTTTTTTTTTTTTAATTTTTAAAAAAATATGCCTTGTTATAGCCTTACTTGTGATTTTGGGTGATTTTTGTTTTTTGTCATTTTTTGTGCCTTACTGCTTTCTTAGCCCAGTTTAAGTATGTGCATTATATTTGCAGTAGTTTTTAGGGTCTAATGATGGTCCCAACTCAATTTTTTTTTTTCTTTTTAAGTTTGAAAAAAATGCCTTACAATAGCCTTACTTTTGATTTTGGCTGATTTTTGTTTTTTTCATTTTTTGTGCCTTACTGCTTTCTTAGCCCTGTTTAAGTATATGCATTATATTTGCAGTAGTTTTTAGGGTCTAATGATGGTCCTAACTCAATTTTGTTTTTTTTTTTTATTTTAAAAAAAATATGCCTTGTTATAGCCTTACCTTCGATTTTGGGTGATTTTGAAATAATGTCATTTTTTGTGCCTTACTGCTTTCTTAGCCCAGTTTAAGTATGTGCATTATATTTGCAGTAGTTTTTAGGGTCTAATGATGGTCCTAACTCAATTTTTTTTTTTTTTTGAAATTTTTGAATAAAAATGCCTTGTTATAGCCTTACTTTTGATTTTGGCTTATTTTTGTTTTTTGTCATTTTTTGTACCTTACTGCTTTCTTAGCCTTGTTTAAGTATGTGCATTATATTTGCAGTAGTGTTTAGGATTTTATTTTGGTCTTAACTAAATTTTTTTACATTTTTGAAAAATATGCCTTACTATATATAGCCTTACCTCCGATTTTGGGTGATTTTTAATTTTTGTCATTTTTTGTGCCTTACTGCTTTCTTTTCCCATTGTAAGTATGTGCATTATATTTACAGCAGTTTTGAAAGTCTAATGATGGTTTTAAGTCGTTTTTATTGGTGATTCCAGCAGCAGAAAGCTAAAACACTTACCTTAAATGAATAGTAAATTGTTCTCACTGACAGAAAATGAGTTGAGTTTCCTGTGAAGATACAGCCTCTGGTTACACTTCCTCACCATCCCCTCAGTGTTGGAGGAGAACTTCAGCTGGTTGTCGAGGATGGAACCCAGGTATTTATCTTCCTCATCAGTCTGGACAGGAGAACCATGGATCATGGTGGCGACAGCTGTTGGAGAAGGTCACCACCACCTCTTTGGTTTTACTGATGTTCAGCATCACACCGCTCTACAAACTGCTGCAGAGCAGGTCCGTGATGCAGGAGGAACGTCACCAGGTGACAGTGATAGCTTCACTAAGCGACTGACAATTACATCATAATTGTAATGAATGATCAGTTCCATGAATCCAATTATAACTGAGCCAAACCCTACTTTCTGGAAATAAAGAGCAATTAGAGCATGGGAAACAAAGAAAGGCTTTGTGTGTTTCCTTTTGTGTATTGTTGCTGTTTTGTGTGTGTTAATAACACTGTCCAATGATCATTGTGGTTAAATCAGTGAAAGAAACACAAAACTGTCTTCAACCTTTATTTATTGAGAGTTTATTTCAGACCCCTGAGGAGTCGTTACGGTGAAAATGAGGCTTTGATGTCGTAAACATTGTAGCTTAAAATGAAGAGAGAATCAGTAGAAACAGCTTCAAACCTGAATTCAGTCAAAAGTTTTACAGTGAACGATACATTTATGCAACACCGCGCAACAAACATCAGCAGTGGATTAGAATATTAAGCCCCGCCCACACTTGTCTTTTAGCCTAGCTTACGCCTGATTGAGAAAACTTCAAAAGTCTAGCTGGGAATGAGCTGGATTTAGTTTTTTAACAAACAGTTGTTTAAAGCACCAGATGCATAGAAACATCACAGCTGTGTGCTTTCCTGTTTGTAAAATATTAATATTGGGTGTTTTGTTTTTGTTATTCATGAATTATTTCAGTCACAGATTTTGAAATGTAAGCACAAATTAAATCAAATATATAAAGACAAAACACAAACTATTATACATTATTGGTTAACAGTGGTTTGAAATGGGTGGGCGGGGCCGTTCCTGAGGTATGTGGATGCAAATGTTCTGATTGGCTCTCACAGCATCATCTTGCTGACCTGCAGTCGGAGGATCTGGATCTCCAGGTTGAGTTTCTCTCTCTCCAGCAGCAGGTTTTCTCTTTTCAGCTGCAGTAAGTCATCACCAAACAACAGCAGCGACCCAGAGAGACGGCGATTAATAGGCTCCTCCCCCTTTACAGCTGTGCACAAACGGAGATGAGGAACGAATAGGAACATCAGAAATAACCAGACACGACAAAAAACATCAGTAAAACCATCCTGAACACAACATCCCTTTGTTTTCACCGTCCGTTACGTCTTTTTTTTTTGGAGTCGTTTTGATTGTTTATGTTGTAGTGGGGTTCATTTATTGTCAATTTGTGTTTTTGGAGTAATATCTGGAGTCGTTTTTGGTAGTTTTGGGTATTTTTGTTGCCGTTATGTATATTTTTAGTCATCTTGCACATTTAGGATGCCATTTCATGTGTTTTTACATGCAATTTTGTGTATTTTGGAGTCATTTATGGTATTTTTGGAGTTGTTTGTGTAGTTTCGTTGCAGTTTTGTGTATTGTACATTTTGAGGCCATTTCATGAGTTTGTGTTAGCATTTTTTGTTGTAATTTTTTGGTGATGAATAACGAAACTAAGACATTTTCCCTCCTCTGGAACTCGTCTTTAAGTCATTTTACTTTTTGTTGTTTTTTCTGTTTCATATTCCTTCCAAACATGTTGTGTATGTTTCAGGTGAAGGAGAAATAAACTTAAAGATGAATCTTTGTGTTTCCAGTGTTGCAGACGGTAAATGTTTTTCTTCCTCTGATATTGAAGGAAGTCCAGACAGAGACCAGTCCCACGTGTTTGTTAGCTTAGCACGTAGCGGCACTGGTTAGTATATCAGGTTCACTGATCAGTTAAAAGTTATGTGCGTTAGTTTAACAATAATTAAATGGACTTTGTTGTATTTAATTTCTTAAATACTTTATTTTTGCATAAACAGCATGAAAGTAAAAATACACAACAAAATAGTGAGAAGAGCATATTTTCAAATGATAAACAAATCACAGATTGTTTGGTTCCTTTGCTGCGTTCACCTCTAACAATCCCTGGAAACTTTGTTGTGTACATTTGAACAAAAGTTGCAGCAAAAAAGCTTTGAGAAGAAGTAAAAATATATTTAGAGGTCATTGTTTCAACCACAGATGAAGGAAAGTATCGTACATTTCAAAGTCTTTCAAATCTTTTTTTCTTTGGCACTTTGTTAAAATAATGACATGATTTTAAATATTTTTTTAAATCCATGAAAACATCCGTCAGGTATCTCCACATTTGTTCCGTAAATTATATGTAATTACAGAACTCTCTCCTGGTCAGACAACCCTAAGCAGGTCAGATACCACAGCACACTGATTACTGACTACCGCTAAAAGCAACAAACACACAGAGAGAAATGAACTGTTCCTCAAAACCCTTTGACATAATAAACCCTGAGTCGGCATCTGACCAGCAACCCTAAAGCTGGACTCCGTCTCGTTCATCAAAACCACCACAACAGTAAAAAGGAATTTTAAAGCTTGAATTAACACTTGGATGTTAAGCGCTGACGCAAGGACAGCATCTGTGAAAGAGTCTCAGTAAGAGTCCGTGCTGGTTACCGTGGTTACTGTCCTCGTCATCGCTCGTCTGCCTCAGAGGCTTCAGCTTCACCTCTACTGGGTAGTGGTCGCTCACTTTCAGCGCCTGGAGGCAAACACAGCAGTTATCGCACAAGTAACTATAATATTAGCACACGTCTAGTTAATCAATATTAGCACGTCTAGCTATAATATTAGCACACGTCTGGCTAATCATTGTGTCAACGTAACGCAGCACATTAATTCATATATTCAAACTCAGCTTTATTGATTTTAGTGTCTGCACTAAGCGCTTATGGTAGAAAAACATCCTGATTGTGAGAATCAGGAACCCACACAGACCTTCTCCTCACTCAGTCCAAACGCCTTCTGGAAGTTGAAGGGCTTTGCAGAGTTTGGTACCACAGCATTAAACATGTCGTCCCCATAAACCACGATCCTGAAGGAAGAAAAAGAAAAACGTCCACAGATTGCATTGGTATGGTCGTACGTTGTTACCTATCTTAAGTGCAGTCGTTCACACGGGGCACAGCCGTATGGTGTTACCTATCCTAAGTGCAGTCGTTCACACGGGGCACAGCCGTATGGTGTTACCTATCCTAAGTGCAGTTGTTCACACACAGCACATCCGTACAGTGTCACTTTGTTCACACAGGGCGCAACCTTACAGTGTTGCTTTGTTCAAATGGAGCACAGCCGTACAGTATTACCTGTCCTTAGCGTATTTGTTCACACAGAGTACAGCCGTACGGTGCTACTTTGTTCACACGGAGCACTTCCGTATGGTGTTACTTTGTTCACATGGGGCACAGCCGTACGGCGTTACTTATTTCACATGGAGCACCTCCGTACAGTGTTACGTTGTTCACGCATAGCACATCCGTACAGTGTAACGTTGTTCATGCGTAGCACAGCCGTACGGTCTTACCTGTCGTAGGCGTTGTCGTTGCCGGTGCTGGCCGTGGTGTCCACGTCGTCTTTGATGAGCCAGTGGAAGTTGTTGTCGCTGCGGATCCTGATGTTCTTCATGTCGCTTTTAGAAACGTAGGAACCGTCAGCGTTGAAGTCGCCCAGAATCATCACGTTCTGATTGGTCCAAACATGTGACATCATCAAAACCAGGAAAATATTGTTCCAAGTCAATCATACGATTACAAAAAAAACATAAACTATATTATTAATATTATTGTCAGGTCCCTCCAGGATTTTGCAATGTTGCGATCGCAACTATTAACGCAAAATCAAGCAAACTCCACGAAAACAGTGCGGCATTGCAATTTTTCTAAAAGCCCGCAACTTTCCCGCAACTTCGCTGAAAAAATAACATAAATATGCAGTAATGATAATAACTTATCGTTATTTTTGGCATCTTAGCGCTTGTAGTTGCTACAGAAGTAGCAGAGAATGTATTATGGGCTTTGCGCGATAAACATGTATACAAGACGCCGCATCGACTGCTGCTGCCCACTGGAGCAGAGCGTGTACGTATATTATGTCTATGCTTTGCGCTGCTTACAAGGAACCTACAAAGAAGAAAATGCCAACGTCACATCCTGTTTTCAACCAGTCCCAGGAGAAAGCATTCAATGGAGTCATGTGTGATAGAAATACCTCGCATTTGCTTACAAAAATATCGGCTAAGGATCGTGTAAAACAGAACCAAACGTTGCTTCATAAAAATGGAGGTAAACTTTTTTGTTCAAAATACAATGTTATCATCGAGCAAAAGAGGAAGTCGTCTATGGACAAATATTTTGCTTCAGCAAAACACGTCAAAAGAATGAAAGCCAGAGCAAAACCCCATGTGGAGACAAACAGGAAGTACACAATATCATTACATACAGTATGTACGTTGATGCTTTGTATTTTTTTGTTATGCCTAAAGAAATATGTCTTCATGACAGGTTCATGTGATACACTTTAAGATTCCTTAAATTCATTGTTGTTTACTAACTTCCTCTTCTGATGATCGTTTTGATTAAAAACTGTTTACATTCAGGGTACGCTCAGTGTATGAGCTAAAAAATGCATGTTTTGCAAAATTGTGTTGGTGTTTGCTTTCCAACAATAAAGCATATTTTTTCTTGAACGTGTCTGGTCAATATGTATTTATAATTGGTAGAAACAATTAACTTAATTGTGAGTAAAGTATGTTTTAGGGCTGAAAAAAAAATCGCAACTTTTGGAAAAATGGCCCAAGAAATCAGGCATTCTTTTAACATGACATTCTTTAAAAATAAAAGGTCTCTGCTTGAAAGTGTTGTTTTAATGAATGTCTTTTAAAAACAAAAGGTAAGAAACCCAAAAAAAGGAAAAAAAAAGTATTTTTTCAAAATAAAAGGTTTTTGATTATACATTAGAAACAATCAAACACGACATAAACATCAGTAAAATCATGCCTTGGTTTTTAACGTCCGTTTACGTGTTTCTGTGGGAGTTTTTGGAGTTATTTTGTTGTCGTGGGATTGATTTGTTGCCAGTTCGTGTATTTTTGTTTTCAGTTTGTCATTTTTTGTGTAGTTTTGTTGCAGTTATGTGTATTTTTACTATAGACTGTAAAAAGAATGGACGGGACAATCTCCCCGATGGAGTGAAGCTTTTATTTTTAGAGCTCCCCCTGCTGACTGGCTGCAGTATAGGTCATAAACTCCGCCTCCTCAATGATATTAGATGGGATGTGGGTCAAACTGTAAAGTTAAAATACTTGTCACATAATTATTATCCAAACCTAAACTCTGCTGATCATTAGTTATTATCACCATACATTGTGTTCAAGTGATCATTTTACTGTGAACTTTATTTTAAATAAGTCAGTGATGCAGTGATTTAACATTATCAGGTTAAAAGTGTTGTTGTGGTTTTAATGAAGGACTTTTAAAAACTAATTTCATTTTGGGGGAAGTCAATCATACGAGTACAAAAAACAATTATTAATAATATTTTAGTCCTCGGGCAAAGATGTTTATTCTTATTCAAGATTTTTTTCTATTTTTATAAACTTGACATTTAAAAAAAAACAAACACCTCTGCCTAAAAGTGTTGTTGTGGTTTTACTAAAATACTTTTAAAAAAAGTTTAAAAAAAAGTCAAAGTCAAAAACAGAATTTTCAAAATAAAAGGTTCCTAATTGAATAACTTACAAAAAAAAATTCTTTGGCATTCAAGAGTTTTTAAAAACCAAAAAAAAAATCCCTTTCTCGACAGTTTTGAATGGAGGACTTTTCAGAATAAAAGCTGAGTGGCTGATCTTACGTCGGTCCTCCACTTCTTCTTCACAAACTGGAAAACGTCGTAAAGTTCGTCCAGTTCCGTCTCCGAGTCGTCAGGTTTAGTGTGAACGGGAATCATCACCAAGTCCTTTAGCTCTGAACAAACATTAAACACAAGACACACACCTGAAGTACACACACACACACATTCTAAACATCACTGGAGGTTTTTTAAAGGTCTTTGTATGTTTTTCTTTAATGTCAAGGTGTGTATTGTTTCTCTGAGGCAGACAGACATAGGCAACTGGTGGCCCAAGGACCACGTGCGGCCCTCGCTCTAAATTGTAACGGCCCTTGAAGTAAATAAATAAAATAGTTAAAGACAGATACAAAATTACAGATTTATACACTAAACAACATAAATACATGACAAATGACTACAAAGACACGAAAACAACAACAAATGAGAGAAAAATTACAAAATAAAAACAAAAACACACAAATTGGCTCAAAACACACAAAACAACAAAAAACAAATGAAATGAAAGGAAAATAGGCTAAAAAAACATAAAACAAAAGTAAAAACACACAAGACAACAACAGAAAGCTGAAAATGAGAGAAATTACACAAAACAACCACAAAAAACAAAACTATAAATTACACCAAAAAGACATGAAATGACAGTCTACGGTATTTGTGTATTTTCTAGGGCCTATGCTACGAAGCTAGATAATTATATCCTGGATGTATCTCCGTTAGCTTCACCTAATCAAACATTGTCTGTCAGACGCTATGGGTTCTATTCTCCTACAGTATGTGTGTAAGTCCAAAAAGTCACACAGTGGTGCTGTTTCTGTCTGTATGCTATTCTCCTCCTGTACTTAAGTCAGTCGCTGCACGCCTTCATCACAGTTACACACTGTGGGTGGAGCCTCCCTGAAATGTGGGTGTTCCCATTAAAATCTATCTTTTCCTCTTACGTTCTTCTAACCCTGGAATAAGTGCAGCGCCCCCATAAGGTGAAACATTATATTGCACTAGAAATATGAACCCCATGTTCTATGATTTCTAGACAGCCCAAAAATATGACATCACCACCTCCTTTCCTTCAGCCCGCCTTCATTCACACATACGGGCTTTTGGCTCCTTACGCGCAGTGGGCGTGTCAGCAGCCTGGACCAGAGAATACGCGTAGGAGAAAAGTGCGTAACTGCAGGCGCGCAAAAAAGTGCTTAAGTCCAGACGGGAGAATAAAACACTTAGTTACGCGTGTCTATTTCAACCTGGCTACGTGCGAGCTCTAGTGACAGAAGAGGAGATTACAGCGTCAGACCAATCACAATCACACACAAACTGGAGAGCAGTTTACGTCACAATTGAGGAATAATTCTTAAAAAATATGAAGAATTAAAATCCTTAATTCAGACCAAAAACAACACTGTTGCTGCAGTAAAAGCAGGAAATAATAAATGCAGAAATTGACGAGTGTTAATGATTAAATTAGTGAGATTATGAATGGAGAATAAACAGACACTCTGATCAGTTTCACTTTCTCTTTTATGTTGTCTGTGTCTCTGATGATCAGCCTACATCATAAGGTGGAATATATTTATATTTATATTATCTACAGGACTGAGGCTCTCAGAATACATGAATTAATTATTTATTGCTTCATCAGCTGACTTCTTTTACTTTATCAATCCATCAGATATACAGTAAATGTATGTTTCCTACAGGATGTGATGGTAAATAAAGAATAAATATTCTCTCTCCTACCAGCGTCACATCAGATCCACAGTGACATGTTCACAATGATCCTCCTTTTATTGGACAGCTCGTTTTCTAAGAGATCTGATTAGTCAGGAGGCGGGGCTTTAGTACTCGCTCAGATCCTAGCCAGAACAAAACCTGGTCTCGACCAGGTTAGTCGTTCAGCCTAAGTTACCATGGTGATTTAGCTCCATAAGATGTTAGCTAGCTTTGTAGTGCAGCACACACAGATTAAATTCTGGAAGTTAGTGCGCAAAGAGTAAATCTAGTTTTGTAGTACAGGCCCTTGGGTCTTGTGTATTTTTCAAAGGTACAGTATTTGTGTGTTTTTCTGAGGTCTTTCCATATTTAAACGTATATAAACGTGTCCAACCTGTGTTCAAACATCTGAATCTCAGGATGTACGGATCTCTGGCAAAAACATCTCCACCTTCTGTCTCTGTGTCATCAAACTGATACGAACCCACCAGATCCACCAGATCATCCCTGGAAAAACACACGCACACACAGACACACAAACACACACACGTCAGAGGTGAAACAAATCACATCATAACCAACCAATCAGATTAAATGTAATTTTAGATTTATTACCAACAACAAACGTGGGGGGGGTGAAAGTAACTAGTCACTTTTAGTGTGAGTAATATCTAATTGAGTTATAGTGATACTTGAGTAGATATATCAGTACTCTTTACATGGTATCATGTGACCTCTCACCTGTAGAGGAACATAAACTGCTCTTTGTAACGAGTTCGACCCAAACGAGAACTGATCTTCAGAGTGTAGTGATGCTTCCTGTTGGACCTACACACACACACACACACACACACACACACACATGCACACACATGCACACACACACACACACACACACCTTATTATATTTGTATTAAATATGTGGGTGTATTGAAGTTCCGTTTACTCTTTGGATGGTGATGAGTTTATCTTTAAAAAAAAATTACCAATACAATGAAAATCATTTAATTCAATATAAAATATAAATCTTTATACAATCATTGAACAAAACAAAACAATCATTTTAAGTGATGTGTGTGTGTGTGTGTGTGTGTGTGTGTGTGTGTGTGTGTGTGTGTGTGTGTGTGTGTGTGTGTGTGTGTGTGTGTGTGTGTGTGTGTGTGTGTGTGTGTGTGTGTGTGTGTGTGTGTGTGGATCACTTCTAAACTCACACACACCAGTCTAACACACATGTACGTGTCTAACTTTCACTAAACTTACCTAATGTCAGTAGTCAGGTGTAGTGACAGGTGTGGTGTGAGTGAAGCTATAGTGATCATGTGACCTTCACTATGTAGCACCGTCTGTGTGACATGTAAACACTTATTGTCAGGTGTCCAGACGTGTACACGCGTACGTCACTAAGTGTGTGTGTGTGTGTTGTATTCTGTCCAATCACAGCAATGATCTGACTCAGAGCGTAACACTACAGTCACTACCACTCTATGGACGGGTGTAGTGACACAGACTGTAACCAGACTAAATGGTGGTCTGTTATACACTCACACACACACTGATATACCTGCACACGTGTAAGTGCCTAATATTTTATTTCTAAGTGTTTACATGTCACGTAGACGGTGCTACATAGTGAAGGTCACCTGATCACTATAGGTTCACTCACTACACACCTGTGTCTACGTGTGACTGATATATTTATGTTTGTTAGATGAACATCCAGGTGTGGTGTAGGTGTGTATACACTTTGTGTATATACATTAAAGTGTGTGCAGACATTTTAACACATCTACAAACACACATGCAGACGTGACTTGTGCATTGTGCCCGTCTATCTATTCTAAGTCTATAGGAAATGTAGATCAGACGTACAGATGTGCAGGGTACGTGTTTGATAGACTGGTGCGCATGAATTCAGAAGCGATCCACCCCCATAGTGTGTGTATGTGTGTGTGTGTGTATGTGTGTCTCACTTGTTCAGAGCGTCCATGAGGGTAGTGACGGACTCTCCAGAGGCGTCGACCACCTCTAGGATCAGGATGATGTCATAGCGGGAGACAATCTGATGGGAAAACAGGAAGTGTGACGTCTTAATGAGTATGTCGTGCGTTCACATTAGATAGTATACAGGATGTATACTCTATAGGACATTTTTTAAGTATGCACGGTGGACACACTAGTCATACTCAACTGTCCCATGATGCATTGGGAGCTGAACGTAAAATGATCTGAGTTTATCTCCGTACTGAGATTATAACATTAACCCTAACATGATCCAATAAACAAATAAAACATGTCTGTTCAATTTGAAAACAAAAATAAACAAAAATGAATTAATTTTTTTTGTAAAAATTCATTTTTCGGTAGTGCGCATGTGCGCCCATGCGCATATACAATTTCAGTACGATGTGAACTCAGTACAGGACACCAGCTTCAAGATAAAAATCAAACATCCCCTTTTCAAAATAAAAGCATCTTATCATAATCTTGCATATTTACATGTATATGTTCATTAATATGTATTTTGCCTGTAAAAAGAATAAACTCAAACTCATTGAGTTTGTAGTAGGACATTTATAACACAGACCATGTAATAGATCTGTTCCTGTCCTTTGTCACAGATATATCTAGCATAGATCTGTTCCTTTGGTTTTATTTGTGGTTGTTTTACATGTTTCTGTTTCCTTCTAAGCACTCTATGTTTGTATGTCTGTGTTTGTATGTCTATGTTTGTATCTCTTTAGGGTTTTACGTCAACATCCTAAACTTATTAAATGTGATCTACTTTCTTTCCATTTTTGACTTTTGAATTTATTGAGATGATCAGTGAATAAAGTGCAGGATTTTACAGCAGCTGTGTGTTATTTAGAAGATATGTATTTATTTAATACCATACGCTGAGGGAGAACACACACACACACGCACACTCACACGCACACGCACACTCACACTCACACTCACACTCACACTCACTCACTTTAATCAGGATGTCGAGGACTTCCGGGTCAGAAACTTTGTTTCTGCCAAACTTCTGGATGTTGAATGAAGCAACTTTCATGATGCCTTCAGGGACACAAATACACACAGTAAATACACACAGTAACGCACAGAATAAAATACACACAGTAACGCACACAAAAACACACACACTAACATACAGTAACACACACACACAGTAAATACACACAGTAACGCACACAAAAACACACACTAACACACAGTAACGCACACAGTAAACACACACAGTAAATAGACACACACTAACACACACACAGTAACACACACACACACACACACACACACACACACACACACACAGTAACACACACAGTAACACACACACACACACACACACAGTAACACACAGTAACACACACACACACACACACACACACACAGTAACAGAGGCTATGTAGTGGACTAACAGGATGAGACTTGTGAGGAATGAATGAATGAATGAATGTTTACATTCCAAAGCACAGGCATCATTACTATTGTTAAACCTGGTCACATGGTACGAGTGGACCAATCAGGATGAAGGAACAGACGTAAAAAGAATTAAGTTTGATAGGTTTTTAAATATATATTCATCCAAACTACAGTAACTATACTATATAAATTAATAACTACTATTAAAGGTTGTTATTAAGTCATTTTAAACTCATCATTGATTGACTGGGGATCCAAACTCTTCTATGGACCAATGAGAGCAGAGTAAAGAGTTCAAGGGGCGGGGCTATGTTATTAAGGCCACTTATTGGTTTAAGTTATTTTATTCTTTTGTTAAAATTTTAACTGTAAGTCACACTTCAGTAATTATCCTAATTATCAGTGAACAAAAGTTTGGATGTATTTACTTTGAAAATGACTTTTTAAATCACATAATCATAACTTTTAATCTTATAATCATAAATAGCTGTAGGGATACGCACACACACACACACGCACACACGCTTCTTGGCAGCGTCTGAAACCTGAAGGTTGTCGAACTAGTTTGAACAGGTGAACGCATGCACACATACACACACACATACACACACACAGACCATGTAAACACGGTGTCAGGTTGTGTAACTGTTGGAACAGATAGTCGTACTAATCTCTGTCTCAGACGGCGACGCCCTGAGCATTTCCTCGTCTCTATCAAAGTTTAACATCTATGTTTACGACCTACAAATTACGACCTATGACACACACAGTAACACATAGTAACACACATAGTAACACACACAGAAACATACAGTAACATACAGCAACACACACACAGTAACACATAGTAACACACACAGTAACATACAGTAACACATAGTAACACACACAGAAACACACAGTAACACATAGTAACACACACAGTAACATACACACACAGTAACACACAGTATCACACAGTAACACACACAGAAACACACAGTAACACATAGTAACACACACAGTAACATACACACACAGTAACACACAGTATCACACAGTAACACACACAGAAACACACAGTAACACATAGTAACACACACAGTAACATACACACACAGTAACACACAGTAACATACAGTAACACACACACAGTAACACATAGTAACACACACAGTAACACACAGTAACACACACACAGTAACATACAGTAACACATAGTAACATACAGTAACACACACAGTAACACACACACAGTAACACATAGTAACACACACAGTAACACAGTAACACATAGTAACACACACAGTAACACATAGTAACACACACAGTAACACAGTAACACATAGTAACACACACAGTAACACATAGTAACACACACAGTAACACATAGTAACACACACAGTAACACATAGTAACACACACAGTAACACATAGTAACACACATGGTAACACACACACAATAACACATAGTAACACACAGTAACACACACACAGTAACACACACACACACAGTAACACATTGTAACATACAGTAACACACACACAGTAACACATTGTAACACACACAGTAACACACACAGTAACATACAGTAACACACACACACAGTAACACGTAGTAACATACAGCAACACACACAGTAACACACACAGTAACATACAGTAACACACACACACAGTAACACGTAGTAACATACAGTAACACACACACAGTAACACATTGTAACACACACAGTAACACACACAGTAACATACAGTAACACACACACAGTAACACGTAGTAACATACAGTAACACATAGTAACACACAGTAACACACACACAGTAACACATAGTAACATACAGTAACACACACACAGTAACACAGTAACATACAGTAACACATAGTAACATACAGTAACACACACACAGTAACACACAGTAAATACACAGTAACACAACTTTTTATCTTCTAATCATAATTAGCCGTAGGGATGCGCGCGCGCGCGCACACACACACACACACCCACACACACACACACACACACACACACACACACACACACACACACACACACACACACACACACACACACACACACACACACACACACACACACACACACACACACACACACACACACACACACACACACACGCAAATCTCTGTCTCAGACGGCGACGCCCTAAGCATTTCCTCGTCTCTATCAAACTTTTACGACCTACAAATTACGACCTATGACCTGCGTCAGTCATCATGTTACATGGAGCCCAGTTTCACCAAAACAGCAGCTAAAGAAAGGCCCCAAAGAGCCAATCAGAGGGAGGCTCTGAGTGTCCCGACCTGTTGCTTTAGAACGTTAGCACAAGAGGAAACCACGCAGTTGTTTTCACTCTGAAACAATACAAGACGTTCCAGATAAAAAGGGCAATTTAAAGCTAAACATGATAAACACTGAAACACACTAAGTCCCGCCCCCTACCGTTTAAAGGTCACATGCTGCTGCACTAAAATCATACCTGTCGAGTTTTGGATTCGAAAATATGGTAAATGTTCTGGCGCCCGCTACGAGCCGTCCCAACCCCACGACCCCCCACAATACTAGAAATATAAAATATACAGTTGTTACCCACACACTAAACACAATCATGTGATTATAATCTGGTAGGTCGACCTTTAACATTAGAATACTGTGATCATACAGTGATATCGACCAAAACTCATATCTCAATATATTTGATCAAATTGATGATATATGACATAAATCTAGATAATTTTATTAAATAAAGTCTGACCAGAAAGACATTCTGGGTTAAATTAGCTGATGTAAAATGTTACACAGGCTCATTTATTAACAAACACCTGATCAATATGTAAAGGACAGCATGTGTGAGTGAGTTCTGTACTGTGGCTTGTTTAGGACTCATTAATCATCTCACTGAGCTTTACATGTTCTGAGAAGTAAAAGCTCCGACTCCTAAAATGAGTATTTTCATACAAAATAAGCATTAAAATAATATATGAAATATTATAATTTTCTTTATCACCAAAATAGAAAACTCGATACATCTTGAATCTCGATATATCGTCCAGCCCTAATTCCTAAATTATAAAACAGCCTAAATAAAAACATAAATGTGTTTATGAAGCACATGTGTTTATTTAATATACTTACAGTTTATATACAAGTCAACACGTTGTATATTTACTGTTAATTTAACATTGTTTGTCTTTAAGTTAAACATTAACATTTTATTTTATTATATATTTTATTATAATTTCTCATACTCACTCATATGGTTCTCTGATATTAACTAATGACTTATTAAACACATTTATTACAGACTTTACATTATTTAACACTTTATAAACAGTGTATATTTGTGGAGCTTGTGATTGGATGATTTTTCATGGTGACTTACGTGGTTCCTTCTGCTGTGGTAGACGTTAAAATATCAGTTATTAATCTAACAGAACGTGTAACTGTGTCACATCCTGATGGTCTTTAGGAAGATAAACTCTATGTTATATTTTATAACATATTTACACCAGTTCTTAGTTTTTATCACCAGAACGTCTTCATTCATCATCTCTGTTCTGTTGTTTCTGGGTTTATTGCTGATGTCAGCACTAATCAGATGACAGCTCTCTGAGGCTAGTGACGGTTTAGAGAGGCAGAGAAATTATTTTATTATATTTGAATTATTATTACATTAAAATAAAGGATCTTTATGGGAAAATACTAATACGAGACGATGGCGGGAAAGAGGATAAAATACAGGTTTTAAAACAGGATAATTGACAGAAATGTTAAACTACATTTTCTAAACTTTATCATTTAAATTCCTGCGACCTGCTGTGGTTTGTTTGTTAGTTCTTCCAATAGATGAAGGATAAATATTATCAAACATTGACAACTTCAGCACCAATCACAGAACGCCGCTTTTCCATAGTCACGGAAAACAAGGAATTGACTTTCAACTGTTATTTCTATTCCTTTTTATTAAAAATCAGGCTCTAGAATGACACAGAAGCTCCTCCCACGCTTGTTTTGGAACAACGTCACATGAACACGTCATTATTATTCCACAGAAAACCTGAGTGAATAACAAGGAAGTGAAAGAAACAGTCGAGAGTCAAATTTATTCACTATCTTGTTCCAAATCTCATGAAACGTAATCACATGACTGCATGGAATGTTACTATAATATAGTTTGTATTAATGTTACTATAATATAGTTTGTATTAATGTTACTATAATATAGTTTGTATTAATGTTACTATAATATAGTTTGTATTAATGTTACTATAATATAGTTTGTATTAATGTTACTATAATATAGTTTGTATTAATGTTACTATATATAGTTTGTATTAATGTTACTATAATATAGTTTGTATTAATGTTACTATAATATAGTTTGTATTAATGTTACTATAATATAGTTTGTATTAATGTTACTATAATATAGTTTGTATTAATGTTACTATAATATAGTTTGTATTAATGTTACTATAATATAGTTTGTATTAATGTTACTATAATATAGTTTGTATTAATGTTACTATAATATAGTTTGTATTAATGTTACTATAATATAGTTTGTATTAATGTTACTATAATATAGTTTGTATTAATGTTACTATAATATAGTTTGTATTAATGTTACTATAATATAGTTTGTATTAATGTTACTATAATATAGTTTGTATTAATGTTACTATAATATAGTTTGTATTAATGTTACTATAATATAGTTTGTATTAATGTTACTATCTCTATGAGACGCAGTAATGAGGAGAAGCTGTCGTGTAAATGATCTGAATTATTAAAGTGAATTGACTTTAATAATCCTATTGATTTAGCATGTTTGCTACAATTTGAGGAAGTTTAATAACCTATAAAGTCAGTGGTTCTCAATCTTTATCAGGTCTCAACCCCCAACATAAAGGTCTCAGAGAGCAGAGACCCCCACTGTAGCTGAACATGAACATTGAAGAACAGTCATGTGGAGACAGGACCATCTATAAGGGGGAATAAAGGAGAGATTTTTGGGGTCCATCCATAAAGTCAGTAAAATGATGGTCTATTGTTCTATGAATCTGTGATAACCACATTTATTTATTCATCTGAATAATATCCACTGTTATCCAGGAACGTTTATTATTATTATTATAATCATCTTAAAGATGGAAATCCTGGTTTTAATCACTAATAAAATGGTTCAAAGTGACCAAAAATGGTAGAAAAAGTGATGAAATGGGATTTTAAAAAAACCATAGAAATTGGTTAAAAGTTCTAAATTAAAGTGGATAAAAACAGACAGAACCTTTTTTTAAGTGTCAATAATGGAACAATTAGTTTAAACTGGCAAATAATGGGCATGACAAATGGTGAATGTGGTAAAAAACAATCATGAAATCTGGTTAAAAAAAAAAAAAAAAAGAGTTTAAAAGTGACAATAATGGGTCAATATATGTGACATTAGGTGTAAAAGTGGTAAAAAGTGTTTATAAGTGATGAACATGTCTGGAAAGTGGAAAAAATGTGCAGAAAAGACATTAAAATGTGATGTAGAAGTGTCAGAAATGTGAGAAATGTAGCAAAAATACATTAAAAGGAGCAAAAATATGACAAGAAAAAGCGATGAAAATAAGTTAAAATATGAAAAGTTTGGTGCAGATGCAGAAAAAGGGTAAAAATAAGCAAAAATAGGCTCAAATTGTTCAGAAAACATTCTTAGTGTCTTGAAGGCATCTGGCCACTTCCCCCCAGCGTCTCCCACGGTTGAGAACCTCTGGTTTAGAGGACGAAACAGATTAAAAGAAATGTTTTCTACAATCAGACTTTGATTTGGTTTAAAGTATCGCAGAAATAAAGAGGAAACGTTAAATACATAGAGAGCGTCTTCTAGTGCTTTCTCTGCTGCAGGAGTCATTTTATCATTTTACAAACTACATTCAGGCTAAACTTAAACATTAGCATTTGTCTGTGTGTGTGTGTGTGTGTGTGTGTGTGTGTGTGTGTGTGTGTGTGTGTGTGTGTGTGTGTGTGTGTGTGTGTGTGTGTGTGTGTGTGTGTGTGTGTTTCACCCACAGAGCAAGCGTTTCCTGTTCCAGATCAACATCAAACGTCTAGAACACGTCATTTAGATTTAAGAAGTGAAACTAAAAGCATCAATGTAGGAGCCACTTTAAATACTACATTATTAACTAAATCTATGTTTTTCAGGAAACATGTGTTGGATTATCAGGAATTTCACTGAACATCTGGAAACCCAAAGGAAAAAAACTGTGGCGCTGGTAAAGCACGAACATCTGGAGCACATCTGTGTTTTTTAAAAACAAACCCAGCAGAACGTCCTCGTCTTTGGACACGTTTTCACCGACAGCTGATCTTTGATCACCAAACACGATGATCGTCATTAACTGACTTTGTTTGTTACGTGAACATAAAAACTGTTTGATTGGAAGTGATGATGATGATGATGATGATGATGATGATGCATAAAGTCTGTGAGGCATCGACTGATTTCAGTTCCTGCAGGAGTTTCACCTGAATTCCTTTCATTTTGTCACAAAATTGTATTTAATCTGTGTAGAAATGTTGTGTCATAATAAACGTAGAATAAAAATGTCTGCCATCATGTGATAAAAGAGCGGGAAAACTGTGAGAGTTTCATTGAGTTTGTATTTGGATGCTCTAAAGCAGTGGTTCTCAACCCTGGGGTCAGGACCCCATTTGTGGTCATGAGACACTGGGAGAGGGTCTCCAGATGCCTTCAAGAAACTAAGAATTTTTTTCTGAACAATTTGAGCCCATTTTTATTTTTACCATTTTTCTGATTCTACACCAAACTTTTCATATTTTAACATATTTTCATCTCTTTTTCTTGCCATATTTTTGCTCTTTTTAATGTATTTTTGCTACATTTCTCCCATTTCTGACACTTCTACATCACATTTCTCCATATATTTCCTCTTTCCAGACATGTTCAGCATTTATAAACCTTTCCACCACTTTTACACCTAATGTCACATATGTTGACCCATTATTGTCACTTTTAACCTCTTTACACCATATTTACTGATTATTTTACCACATTCACCATTTGTTCCATTATTTGCCAGTTGAATTGTTCCAATATCAACACTTTAAACTATTTTTATCACTTTTTTTGTCTGTTTTTATCCATTCTAATTTTGAAAACTTTTAACCAATTTCTGTGGTTTTTAAAATCTCATTTCACCTCCTTTTCCACCATTTTTGGTCACTTTAACCCGTTTTATTTGTGATTAAAACAATGATTTCCATCTTTAAGATGATTATTATAATAATAAACGTTCCTGGATAACAGTAGATATTATTCAGATAAATAAATAAATGTGGTTTAAATCTAAATGGCTTCATTGAACACGTGCTCAGTCTAAAGCGTTGTTAAATATAAAAAGACGAAACAACAGCATTTAGGTTTGTTTTTTTGTGCTTTATTTTTTAATAATCAGAGTTTTATTTGTATTTGTTTTGTGAGAAAGATGTTTAAAAAATCTGTTTGGTTTTAGTTTAAAAATACAAAGCTGAGTTCTTGTGTTTTAAAAAGTGATCATTTCATGGTTGTGCATCAATAATGAGAAGTAACGAGTAAATCTATATCTATGAACACAGAAACTTTAGTCAGACTGAGTGCGTTAGAACGAGCGTGTAAGAGTTTCAAAGTAAAGGTTACAGGAATGTAAACAATGTGTGAAGTAATCAGATTAGAACAAAGAGCTCCTCACCTGTAACCCGATCAGATGAAGATAAACAACAAACTGTTTCTCTTTCTCTTAAAGCGGCGACACGAGACAAACAAGCCACAAGCCCCGCCCCCTGCAGGTAAGGGGCTAACGTACCTTTCACAATAAGAGCCCGGATGTAAATGATAAACCAGCTATGGAATACTTTTATCAGGAGGGGCGGGGTCACAAACATCACATTGTAGCTGATCTGAGGGTCACGTGATCAACATTCATGTTAACATTAGAATAATTCCGACCAATCAGAGCATTAACAGGAAACTACAAAGAGTTTGTTTGATTTTGTCATAGTTATTATTTTTTCTGTTTTATGGTAGTTGTGTTTTTTTGGGAATTGAATTGAACTGTTATTAAAACAACAACAACAATAATAATAATAATAATAATAATAATAATAATAATAATAATAATAATAATAATAATAATAATGATAATAATAATAATAATAATAATAATAATAATAAAGATTTCAATTGGACAGAGAAAAAAAATCACACGGAGGAAACATTAGTGTCCATCCATCCATTTTCTTACCCGCTTATTCCCGTTTAACAGGGTCGCGGGGGTCTGCCGGTGCCAATATCCGGCTCTCATAGGGCGCTGGGCGGGGGTACACCCTGGACAGGGCGCCAGTCCATCACAGTTAGTTGCTTTGTTAGTTAGTTAGTTAGTTAGTTGCTTTGTTAGTTAGTTAGTTAGTTAGTTAGTTAGTTAGTTAGTTAGTTAGTTGCTTTGTTAGTTAGTTGATTTGTTAGTTAGTTAGTTAGTTTCTTTGTTAGTTAGTTAGTTAGTTAGTTAGTTAGTTGCTTTGTTAGTTAGTTAGTTAGTTAGTTAGTTAGTTAGTTAGTTAGTTAGTTAGTTAGTTAGTTGCTTTGTTAGTTAGTTAGTATTCTCAGGATGAGAGCAGGGGTAGTGGTATTTCTCAGGGTGGAGGACGCCTCACTCCTTCAAACATAGTCTACCTCCTTTTCCCTGTGAGGGGGAGGAGCCTAAAGCTGAGTCCGCCACACACAGATTGACGTCATCAGTAAACTAAACTACGTACGTGATGAGAAGAGTCCTGGAACAGAGTCTGTCTGTCAGAAGGAACTGGTTTCATTAGTAGAGCATCAGCTACGTCCTGCTCTACTCTGAGCTCCTCAACAGACAGACAGACATCATTTTAAGAGAATACGTCATTAACTACTGCCCTCTAGTGTTAAAAAACTGACAGGACATAGCAGTGATTCCCTTCAAAATAAGAGCTTGTTGACCACAGCTTTAATTATAAACATTTGTTAAATATTGACATTTTTTCTCCATATTTTGGCTGTAATCTCAGCTGCAAAAGTGATTTTTAGTCATAATGAGCTAAATACCCAAAGGTTTAAAAATAAACTATATTTTCAGGTAAAATTTACATTTGAAGAATAGACTTTATTGGTAGAAATGTTTGTCTTGGGGAAACACATTTTAGGAGGAGCAACTTTTAAAAACATGAAGATGAACTTTTGAAAATTAGGTGCTCGGGACACCTGTGGCTCCAGCTCCAGCTCCAGCTGTGGCTCCAGCTCCAGCTGTGGCTCCAGCTGCACCTGCGAATGACCAACATCGTTTCTACGGAAACACAAGTTGGTAAAAGTGGGTAGACGATACTATACGATTCACGATTTGCATGTCATGATATAATATATACAAATACTAAACAATACCATATACATTGCAATATATCGCAATATCAATAATTATAAATTTCACCTTTAAAAGTACAACATGGTATGAAACTTTTTTTTTTTTTTTTGGTACTCGCGAGAACAAGTACATAGTAACTAACTGTAACTCAACTACAAATATCAAAAACAGGTGGAATGTTTATCAGACAAATAACATTTTAGAAAAAAGTTTGACTTTTGCTTTTACAACAAATTTTGATTCTGTTCAGTTTTTAAAATCTTTAATAAAAGTAACCACATACATTTATAAAATTCACCAGTTTGTTTAATCAAAGTGTGACCAACTTCCAGCTAAAATGCATTGAGGAGTGAGGTAGTTCATGTGGATTCTTTTCTTCATCTACACATGCTGTCAAAGGTCAACATTACAAGAAGTGCAATCTTTTTACCACAGCGATGCATGTCGGACAGTGAGGAGAGACTCAAGGGCATCGTAGCCCAATGTATGAGCTAACACTGCTACTGTAAACCCAAGCGCTGCCCCAGAAGCAAAGACGCAGCCAGGCCAGCAGAGAGAGCGGGGGCCAAAGAGCCCCTAGGCAACCACCCCACGGCCAAGCAACCCCCCAGACGCCCCCAAGATCCCAAGCTGAGAGGCAGCCACCGCCCCCATATACACACCCGAGAAAGCCCCAAGGAGCCGAGGACCCAGCGCACCCCGCCACCGACCCCAACCCCAAGGCCCCTACCAACAAACAACTCCACACCCAACCCCCCGACGAGAGGGTCCAGAAAGCCCCCTGCCTGAGACCCTAGCGGAGGATTCAGGCCCACACCCAGCAGACGGCCAAAGCTGTGTCGAATGGGCAGCCGGCGGGCCCAGAGCCAGCAGGGACCGGACCCCAGGTAATTAAAAGAAAAGGGGATGGAGGGGAGCGGTGCTTGCCCCACGGAGCATGGCGGCATCCCCCACCCCCCAGGCGCAGTTGGGCACCAGCCACATCCCCCAGAGGTCCAGGGGGCAACCCCCACCACACGTTAGCCCAGAGCGGCCAGCCCCACCACAACGGGGAGCAGCCAAGCAGGAGAGAAGCCTGCACCAAGGCCAGCATAGGCCCGCACGACACCAAGATACAACCCCCCCCCCCCCCCCCAACGTGAGAGGACGTCATCTACCGCCCAAGCAGGGCCACCCCGCCAGCCAAGGACTGATAAGCAGGCGAACTCTAGCACTCCCAAGAATTTTATATTTTATATATAGCAAGATTCAGAGATTACTATTGTTGTAATTGCGCTATATAAATAAAGTTAAATTGAATTGAATTGAACAAGGTCTGATGGTGGGTTCACTGACACCTAGTGATCTGGCATTTACATGCTATGCTAATGTTAGCATGCAATGTTTTTTTCATTAAAAAAACATTATTTAAAAAAAAGATCATATGATAATCTTGCTGTGAAACATTGCGATATATCTTGGAATCATTTTTTTTTCTTACACCCTTAGTGTAGATTACTAAACAAATATGACATGTGACCTGTTGTACCTGTGAGTGGTTGGAGGCGTGGCACGTTGACAGGTAGAGCTGAGCGTAGCGCCCCCTCCAGGACAGATGGGTCAGTGGATCTGTTCTGGTTCTGAGTGTTCATCACGCCTCACATCTCCTAACACACACACACACACACACACACACAAGTCTTTACTTTTATCCAACACAACATTTAAAAACACAAACACTTCCTGAGCTGAAAAGGATCAGTTTCTGTGAAAATGACTTTGGATCCAATGACACAACGACACCTAACACCAGGGGTCTCACCTGTGGGGGTGCAGCAGCCGCACTTTCATAAAAACTAAAATTAATCCCCCTCACTTTTTATCGTTCATTTGGATTTTAACGATTCCAATTCTTTCAGTTGTGCAGGTCAACAGGTCACAGATTTCACAGATTTCATTTAAAAAGCCTTTACACAGGCCATTTTTATTAATTCACTTAGTTGATCCAGTTTAATTTTGGTTGCTGTAATGTAACTAAGGTATTCAATTACAAAGGTCCCCAACTGTAACTGTAAAAGTGAAAGTTGCTGAAATAAAATTACAAACAAGTTGACCGTAGTATAAAAAGTGGTGGCCTAGTGGTTAAGGACGCTGGGCTTATAATCCGAGGGTTGTTGGTTCAAGTCTCACCTGGGCCATCATTGTGGGATGTTGAGCAAGTCCCTTAACCCCGAACTGCTCCCCAGGCACCGCAAAATGGCTGCCCACTGCTCCTCAGGGATGGGTTAAATGCAGAGGAGGAATTCCATTAATGTAATAACTTTACATGGCCAATTAAAGGCGAAAGCCCCGATTTAATCTTTTAATCTTAAAAACAAAGAGCTACATATATATACATATATATATATATATACACTATATTGAAGTGACTGTAGTCGCTACAGATGTATTCGGTGCGCCAAAATAATGGTTAAAGAATTGACATAAATTGGATAAAAGTGTAAAGAACTTGCAAAAATTAGGAAAAAGGGATATTTATTGGCAAAATGAGCAAAAAAAAAAAAAAGTGTCACAAAAAATGAGACAAAAATAAGAAGTTAAAAAGTTTCCCCATTTTAAAGTTTTCTGGAGGAATAATAAATGTTATGGTTCCACTGGTGTCCATGTTATCTTGTGACCGTTTTCTGGCACTTTGAGCTGGTGTTATATTAGTTACAGATAAACTGGTGCTGATGTTATCTAGTGACTTGTTTCTGACAGATGGAAGCAGTGAAAGTAGCACCAGTAGGTGTTATGGTTCCACTGGTGCTCATGTTACGTTGTGACTGGTTTATGATGCTGGAGTGCTCGTACCAGACGGTGTTAACAGTTAAATAGTGATCATGTTAAGCTTCTTTAGAAGCAAAAAAAATACTAAACTTTAATTACGTGGAGGCTCAGAAGGGTTGGTGTTACGCTTCATCTGGCGATCATGTTATTGTGACTAATCGTGAGGACAGATGTAATTAAAGCTGTTGTCTAAAGTGTTTTAATTATAACGTGATTCAGAATCAAAGCGGTGACTGGTCACCTGTTATAACAATCACCAGTTGAACCATTACACCATCAGTTTCTAACACAATCCAGACACCAGAGTTTTTTCTTCTTCCAATCGACTTTATTTATTTATCAAATGTACATCAGCTAAGTGGACGAACCCCGAATAGAAAAAGAGAAGATTCCCAGTTGAAAACATCAAAGAAAAGACAGGAAGTAGTAGTTACAATCATCAGTAGTCACATGACAACTAAACTAAGTCCAGCAGCAGCTCGTCTCTGAGCTCCTCAACGACCGCTCTGTGTCTGGAATGTTTTTAACGCCATCGTCATCATCATCTCTCCATTGGTCGGATCATTTAAGGAACTTGGACGAGGAACGGCGACCCCGGCACATGGGCGTCGCCCCACTTGACCACCAGCTGGTAGCTCCCGCGCTCCTTTAGCACGTAGCTAACGTTGTAGCGCTGGTTCCCGACGTGTTTCACCAGGATCTCATCACAGGGAACCTGAGGGCCCAACACGCCCACCAGCAGCATGTTCTTACCTGTGAGGAGGACGGCAGTTAGCACGGTGACCACATCGCACATTACACCCAAAGCTCTCAGAGCGTCTCTTAGCGCTAACATTCATCGGTGCCACGCCCACAGACGAAAACAAACATGGTTACCACGGTGACGGTTGTTGTTTACCTGCGTGGCTGCAGTCCACAGAGAAGCTGCTTCTCTGGCCCACGTAGGCCTTGCTAAGCCCGCCCCCTCTGCTCTGAACTTTGCTGGCATCTGAGTCTGTGGGGGCGGAGCTCTGCAGGATGCTGTGATTGGACGAGCTAACCACGGGGTCAAAGGTCATGGTGGTCGTCTCGCTGACGTTGGACGCGCTCACCAACCGAGAACCTGAAGAAGAAGAACCAATGATTTCTAAGGACATGGCTTTAAACTCCGCCTCCTGGCCAGGGCAGCACCCACCTGTGACTTTGGCCTTGAAGGGGCTGCCGCTAATGTGGGCGGGGCCTCCGTACTTGATGCTGATCATGTAGTTTCCAGGAGTCATGGGCGTGTAGAGGACTCGGTATCCATCAGCCACTTCCTGACAGTCCATCTTCACCTTAGACGGACCCTCGATGGTCACCGACAGGGCCCCGGGGCCCGCTTTGGAGTTATTGATCACAAACTCTGATTGGACACCTGCGGGGGTGGGGGTGGGGGGAGGACACACACACTTCCTGTTTTACACAACCACAGACTGATTGTACGTCCCACATCAGAGAATCTGCTCTGGACCACTAAGTATTGGGACAACAAGCTTTTAATTTGAAAAGTTTTGTTTTTAAATGACCTTTTAGTTTGAAAAGACTAAGAAAAAAAGACTTAAGACATTTTAAACTGCAGTATTTGTTTTAAAAGGACTTATTCTGGGAAAATTTGAACCTTTTAATTTGAAAATATGTTTTTTTTATTTTAGAAAAAACAAAAGGTTGCAGGACAAAAGCTTTTGATTAAAGACAAAAAAAGTCCAAAGCTCAGACTTTTTTATAATGAAAGTACTTTTTAAGGTCTTTGTTTTGGAAAACAAATTTTACAAAAATATTAGAGCAGAAAAATTTCTGTAAAAAGTACTTTTTCAAAAACAGTTGAAAAAAATGCTACGGTGTTTCTTGTTTGGATAGGACTTTTTAAAAAAAACACTTGGTGGAGGACCTGTTGTGGTTCTACCTGTGGTTCCACTCTCCAGTCCGGCTCCGTACGCAGACACCAGACCTGGATCTCCGCTCTGTCCTGGTTCTCCCACTCGGACCTGGAAAGGACTTCCCGGGATGTGTGAGCCGTTGAATTTAACGTGGATGATGTGGAGGCCGTTCTCTCGAGGGATGAAGCGGATGGCGTATTTATCTGAGACACAGACAGGTGGAGCATCAGTGGGCGGAGCCTCAGTGGGCGGAGTCTCTCTGACACTGACCTTGCTCCAGCTCGGTGACGGCGCACTCCTCCAGAGCTCCAGACGGACTGTGAACCTTGGCCTCCATCTTTCCCTTAGCCCCGTTCAGACGCACAGCAAATGATGCTGGGTGATTCACCTTTAGCCCCGCCTCCTGATGAGGTCACACACAGGGTAAATCAGCCACATCATGACTCAGCATCTTTATTCACCTCATGATGTGATCAAATCTCTCTGGGTGTTTTGGTTTAGACCACATCAACACATGACCAGCTGAGGACAGGAGTGGTTTGTGTTTGTATTTTACATTTAGTTTTATCGTTATCATGTGTTTGGATTTACAACGTTTCACTACAAAGAGGAATATAAACCTTTTTAACAAATGAACAAAACAAACTTTATATGTTTGATAACAGACACCATCAAAGCATGGCCGTATGTAGACATTTAAAGTCCTGCTTGTGATCATAATCATCATCTTAATCCCAAACTGACCATGTGTGAGCAACAGGCCTGCCCCCCACCGCGAGGCCTGCCCCCCACCGCGAGGCCTGCCCCCCACCACGAGGCCTGCCCCCCACCACGAGGCCTGCCCCCCACCGCGAGGCCTGCCCCCCACCGCGAGGCCTGCCCCCCACCGCGAGGCCTGCCCCCCACCACGAGGCCTGCACTGTCACTGCCCCTGTGTACACCTGAGCACCATCCGACCCTGTTGCTGGCGCACCACCCATGAACTCAGCCGCCTATGATCACTTAACCACAGGTCCACCGTAAGTCTCCCTACCTGACGTGCCCATACTCAGACATGGCGAGAGCGCTGGTGACGGTGCTCACACACCAAGACACCGCCACACAGAACAACCCACGCATGGTATAGGTGAGGCGGAGTCATGGTAACAGGCAAGGCAAAACGCACGTGGCACAAACGTGCCGAGTGTTCTGGTTAGCATCATGCTAGTCTGAAGGAATACTGGATGGACACTTCAACATGCTGTACATGTATGTGATGATCTCCTCCTACATATCATACGTGATGACATCATGGAACCAAGCAGCTCCCTCAGCCACAAAGGGCATTAGTTCATTAGCATTAGCTATACACTCTGTATGCTAACTGCATTGTCCCATCAAATAAATAAATAAAAACCTTCAGCCCGTGACCTCCAAAATAAAGGTTCCATAGAGCAGGGACCCCCACTGTAGCTGAAGGTGGTTGAACACAGACATGAACATTGAAGAACAGTCATGTGGAGACAGGACCATCTATAAGGGGGAATAAAGGGGAGAGATTTTTGGGGTCCATCCATAAAGTCAGTAAAATGATGGTCTATTGTTCTATGAATCTGTGATAACCACATTTATTTATTCATCTGAATAATATCCATGAATCTGTGATATAACCCAGGGTTCTCTCCATGTTGTCATTTTGCCCCCCATGCTCTCTTTTCAGCAACATAGGAGAGTTTTTCTGTTGTTTTTTGCTTTTTTTTAAAAAAATCAGTGACGTCGTAATAATTGCGACCCTCCCACTGTCTCAACAAAATGAGATCCCGACCCTAAGGTTGAGAACCCCTGGTTTAGAGGCTCAGAACCAATCGCAACAGGTGTTTTTATTGAACGTGTTGATCCGTTTGTTGGGGGCGTGTCTTACCAGGAGGCCGCTAACCGTGAGGCGTCGGGCGTCGTTTATCGGAGCGACGACAGGAACCAGATACGGACTGTCAGGAATGTGCTGCTCATTGAACTTCACTGAGATCTCATAGTCACCTGATGATGATGAAGAAGAAGAGCGTGACCAACAGGGGGCGCTGATATATACATATATATTATGCGAGTGCTGTGGGGTCCGTACCTGGTTCCTGAGCCACGTAGGAGACGCCACAGGATCCATCTTTACGATCATCAAAGGAGACTTCAGCACGGCTAGGACCCTCTACGGCTACAGACAGACCCCCAGCCCCCGCCTCCCTGGTCCAGATACTGAACTCAGCTAGAGAGAGAGAGAGAGAGAGAGAGAGAGAGAGAGAGAGAGAGAGAGAGAGCGAGACGGTCTAACCCTCATCACCATAAACCACATGTTTTGTTTTTTTGGGGGGGGGGTCCTACCTGGCTCCCCCGCCAGAGCCCCCTCCAGTCCGGCCCCGCCCGCCTTCACCATGCCGGCCCCGCCCTCTCCCAGCGGCCCTACTGTGAACTGGAAGGGACTGCCCGGCACGTGCACGCCTCTGTAGCGCACATTGACGCTGTGCACGCCCATCTCCGTCGGCACGAAGCGCACGCAGTAGGTGTCGTTGCCCATGGCAACCAGCTCGGCCGGACGGTTAGATCCGGACGGTGAGGTGACGTCGGCGGAGACGTCCTTCATATCAATGGCTGTCAAAAATATAGACATAGTGAGATAGAATAATAGAGATATAAAACATGATAAAGATAGTAGAGCAAGAGAGACGTAGAACTGGATAAATAGAGAAATATGGAGAATATAGTTATAAAATTAAAACAACAATGACATTAAGCAAAATAAAGATAGATAACGAAATATTTATGTAGAGAGAAATGAAGATAAGAGAGATAGAGATTTAGAGTGACAGCCATAGAGATAAAGTGAATCAGAATCATTTTTATTTGTCATTGCACAACATTTATAAAAAAATCCATACTTTATAAATCCTTCTTTATCTCTTTAAGTGAGTGAAAGGATAGATTATTATTATTAGAATATAGAGTGAGATCGTGAGAAATAAAGCAAGATAAATATAGAGAGATAATATTAGAGCGAGATATAGAGAGCATTAAATACTTTAAGATCAAAGGCAATAACGTGTGTGATCACATGATCATTTCTATTTTAACAAACACTAAACTTTCAAAATAAGAGTCTCAAAGAAACTGCAATAGGTGAAAGATTTTATTTTGTAAATTCAATAACTTTCTATGAAATGTGTTTCTACAAATGATGCAGCGGTACTTTAACCTTACACACACACAGTCGGTGTGTGTGTGTGTGTGTGTACCTGGGATCTTCAGGTTGAGGTCACACACACTCCCCACGTTAGTGACAGACGCTGCTTTCTGACGTCTGCTGATGCTCTCCCTAATACGACCCTCACCGGTTACCTGCACCGTAAAAGGACTTCCTGTAACACACACAATTTAGAATTTTTTTAATATTTTGTTTTAAATCAAACTGGTTCAAAAAACACTAAAAATGTGTTTGAAATGTGTTGTTTTTAAACACATTCAACACAACACATTTAAAACATTAATAAACGTATTAAACATATATTAAACCACATTATTATTAGTGTTTCTCTCACTAATGCAGAGCGCCCTCCTGTGGTCATGTGACCAGTGACTGATCCTCTCTCACCTGGTACGTGTTCATCAGAGAACCTGATAGAGACGATGTAGTTTCCAGGTTCCGTGGGACAGTAGGTGACCCCACACGTCCCGTCCTCCATGTCCTCCGTCCTGATGTCCACCTTACTGGGCCCCTCGATGGCCAGGGCCAGACCCCCGTAACCTGCACACACCGCCATGTTTTATACTTTAGCGTAGTTTGGTTTTCTCAGTGAATGACGAGATTTTATTGTGACACTCACCAGCTTCCTTTGTGTCTACGATGAAGCTAGCGTCGGTAAAGGTCGTTCCTTGGACGAGTCCGTCACCGTGAGCTTTGACGAGGCTGGCGTCTCCGATCTCTGACTGCACCACCATGATGGCGATGGGGCTGTTGGGGATGTGTTGCCCGTTCTTCAGGATGCTCACCTGGTGCTCGCCCACCTCTCTGGGGATGAAGGAGATTCCTGCCAAGCCACAGAAACGTTAGCGTGGTGTTCAGCGTCTGGACCGTCACCAGGTGCGTTACCGATGTGGTTGTTGGCCATCCTCTTCAGCAGACACGGCTCCTTGCGGCCGGACGGCGCCCGGATGCTGGTGGTCAGCAAACTGAGGTCCGTCTCATTGATGTCCAGAAAGAAGTCGGCTGCAGAGCCCAGTTTGACCTGAGAGCGGCGCTGTTTGTCCTGTGGATCCTCTGAGGAAATAAAAAGACAATCGTGAGTAAAAAGACTTTATGCTACATGCTAAGCTAACTGAAACACAAGGGAGACAAACTACTGGATTTTACAAGTTATGAACGCACCGCTGTGTTCGCTGCATTCCAATAAAAATCTACATAAAGTCTGCGTCGTAAAATAGGCCACACCCTATTGGCTGATGAGGGCTGCCTTTAAAGGACTCGGCCAATCAGAACGAGCTGGTGTCGGGCTGCTGTACTCATGTTAGTTTCCATCTGCACATGAAGTCTCTTCCTCACTGCTCCACGTCTGCATATCAGTCATTTCCAGCTTTTAAAGGATCCAGAACCTCATCTGTTCTTCTTACTGTGAACTTTCAGCATCAGGAGAAATCACGTTGAGTCTGGACTCTGATCTCTACTGAACAAACCCAACCTTTATTATTTCCTACTATTAAAAACTGGCTGAGATATGTTACATTTTAAACCTTATTGTACTTTATATATAGGCTCCTCCCACTGTAAATACATACGAGTCAGCACCGCTCCACAAACTATCATTTATTACCAGTATTTAATTTTTATTTATGCAAACATCTTTATTGTATGACGTCTGGTAAAGATAGTAACTAATAACTGGTAAAATGATAAACTGGTGATATTACAGCCTGTACACGCAGTATGAGGACACATTTACTCCGCCTCTGGGTCCTAGTGCCAGCCTGCCTCTCCGTTCTCCATTCATCCACTCTTCATTATATCCATGTCTTTTAAGGCTCTTATTAAATAGTCTTGGCTCTAGTCCAGGCGGCCATCTTGGATTATGTCGTCATCGCGGTAAATCGCGCATGCGCAGAATGACCCGAATTCACATAAAGCGGAATTAAGCAAGTTAAGCATTTACAAGAAAGAGGAATTATCTAATTTGAAACTAAAATTGGAATAAACCAGCCATCTAATTCAGATTTAAGTTTAAATCAGAATTAAATTAGCATTAGGAATCAAGTGTTTACATGGTCAGTTTAAAGAGGAATTAACTTTTATTCTGCTTTAAAGAGGAATTAATGCTCCCATGTAAACATGGCCAATGTGGCTGAACTTGATCCTCGTTAACATGTTACGCCCTCAAATATTCCAGGTTCTGAGGCCCCGCCCACAGAGGTCAAACAAACATTTGCAAAGAAATAAACGTTTGAGCTGAAAATCATCATCCTCACAGCTGAGATGAAGAAAAACAAAGACGTTCTTTTAAAACGTGTGAAAACTGGAATTTAAGGAGTTAATTTAAACGCTCTGTGGAAGAGAATAACGGAGGAAGTGAACAGTGTTTACGTATTAGAGCGGACTCAGGCTGAGGGTTAAATGAAATGATCAATAACTGACAATGATGGTTTAAATTAATTTACTCATCCACAGCCTAAAATCCTGCTATTTGATCAAGACAATTATTTACATTTAAACGAGTCAGGCTGACGAGTGTGAACGTGTTTAGATCTGTTCTGATTGTGTCTCTGTTTTAATGACAGCTGAGGATTGTTTATTATTCTATTTTCAGACTCGGTCACATTTTCTACACAAGATCAGAACAGACGTGAGATCTGATCGTAGCGTACGATTACGTCACAATTAATAAATACTGATGTTTGTGTGAATTTGGACATCATACGTTCAGATCTGAACGCATCAACGGTTGATAAATGAGGGCCATAGAGCGCTCTGCTGCATTGGCCACACCCTCAACTTTAAAATAGCGTCCTATACGCCAGAAATACGGTACTTTCTAGAAGACTTTTACGTGTGTGTGTGCGTGTGTGTGTGCGTGTGTGCGCGTGCGTGCGTGCGTCTGACCAGCGATCCTGGCGGTGAAGGGACTTCCTGCGATGTGCTCATCGTTGTACTTGACCAGGACGTTGTAGTCCCCGGGCAGTAGCGGCAGGTAGCTAACGCTACACGTCCCGTCCTTGTTGTCCACACAGCTGATGTCCGCTTTGGACGGACCCTCGATGGCCAGGTCCAGACCACCTACGGGGAGCCAACCCAGGTTAGAAACCAGCAAAGAGGCGTTTACGGTCCGTACGTACCTTCAGAGGCGTCGTCGGTGTAGACGGTGAACGTGGCCCTCTTATTGGCCACGCCGTAGCTCAGCCCGGGGCCATAGGCCGTCACGTTGGGGTTGCTGACGTGGTTGACGAAGAACTGAAGAGGAGACTCTGAAACACAGGGAACACACATCAACATCACCATGACAACCCACAGGAAGTGCTGCTGCATGTGCGTGTGTCAGACCTGGGATGTGCGTGCCGTTATATTTGATGTGCATCTCGTGGAGGCCGGCCTCCGTGGGCGAGTACTGCACCGTCACCGTCCCATCCTGGTTGTCCGCGATCAGAGGCTGAGCAGATTTCCCAGAAGGCATCAGGACCTCACCTGGGCAGGAAACAGGAAACTGAGCCCATGCTCTTATTTTGAAGAGGATGTGAGAGTGGGCGTGGCCTCACCCGTCACTTCTCCTTTCCTGAAGGAGAATGGAATCACCATGTCGAACGGTCGGAATCCACTGCCATTAACGCTGCTGCCGACGGACGTGTAGGGGTCAGAGGTCACCTGATCAAACACACACACACACACGTCAGTGAACACAAGCCACGCCCACATCAGGGAATCCTGGGAGGATGATTTAAAGATCAAAGTCCCCAAATCAAAGAGAAAAAACCACAAGCCCGAAACCAACCACAGCAGCATTTCTGACCAATCACAAGAGGCCGTTCATGGAGGAGGTTTGCTGTGATCCCATTGGCTGAAACCAGGGACAAAGTCACGGAGGAGCCCAAACAGGAGAGTCAACGTGTGTGTGTGTTTGTGTGTGTGTGTGTGTTTCATATTAGTTCAGTCACAAAATAACATGATCACCAGTTGAGCCGTAACACCAGCTGATCTGTGATCTGTGTCGGGATGTTTCTGGGTTTTTACTGACCGCGTGCGTCAGATCACGTCATTTGTTCAGCACACACACACAGGATGCTGATTGGCCCAGGGGCCGCATGGTAACAGTAGCCACGCCCACTTCAGATCATCTGATGTTTGTAGAAGCTTTAAGGGGTGTAGTGTGTGTGTGTGTGTGAGAGATCTGTGCGTGTTAGGGAATGAAGTACCCATGGCTGGAAGCCGACGCTGGGGGGCGTGGCTTGTTGCTGTAGAAACCTCTGCTCCTCATCAGCAGCCTAAAGACATAACGTAAACATTAGCATGTCTGATGCTAATCCTCCGACCTACAGACCAGTCTGACCTCTGACCCCAGGGACGCCAACCAGAGGTGAAAGTAATGCATTACAAGTACTCGCGCTACTGTAATGAAGTTACTTTTACTGGAACCTGTACTTTTTGAGCATATTTCTAAATCAGTAATTTCACTTGTACATTTTAAAAGTAGTATAGTAATTAGTTACATTTCTACACCCAACCGTTACCAAATAAATGATTGTTTTTGTGATTATTTTTTATTTCCGTTTCACGGCACATTTAACACAATCTTTATATTGTTATTCGTATTATTTCTGATCAATTCTACTTTCTATGGTTCAGGTTGTGGTTTCTACACATTACGATGTTACCCACATGGAACATTTACCATGTTTTAGAGTTTATAAATGTATCTATACCAGACATGAGCAACTGGTGGCCCAGGGGCCACATGTGACAGAAAAATACACAAAACAAAAATACAATAAATTACAACGGCTAGAAAACAGAATTAAAAAAATACAAAAATAATAATTACAAAAATAAACAAAAAAACAACAAAAATACACAAAATGATTAAAAAAAAATAACTGTAAACTCACAGTATTAAAAAAGCAAAACAACATCAGAAACACTAAACAACATACCTTTAACAGGTCAAATACACAAAAGAACATAAATACACAAAATGCCTCAGAACAAGTAAAACAACAACAAACATACACAGAATGACAGAAAAAAAGTTTTTATGGTAACTGTGTTTTTCTGTGTTAAATGTTGACAAACACATTTTTGTGGCCCCCGCTTTGATAGAAGTTGCCCACATTTGATCTATACTTATAGCCTGCTCATTTTGTATTTTTAATTGTCAAAACGTACAATTACTTTTAAAATAAAAAACCACTAATGAATTCAAACTTTTTATTTTAAGTTCCACTGTGACAAATTGTCTCTCTTCCTTTTTAAGTTTCTACATGAGATTTTTACTGTATGTAAGGGACCCGAACCCAGATTTATTACCAACAATAAACGTGGGAGGTGAAAGTAACGAGTAACTTTTAATTTGAGTTTTCAATAATTCAGCTTTTTTTTGCTCATATTTGAGTATTTTATGTATGACTTACTTGTACTTGAGTACAATTTCAATAATAATAATAATAATAACGGCTTAGATTTATTTAGCACTTTTTTCGAGGAGACTCAAAGCACGTCACAGAAATCATGAATTATTAAAATCAGTCACACCAGTGGTGGTAAGCTACAATGTAGCCACAGCTACCCCGCCATCACGCCTACGGCCCCTCTAACCACCACCAACATTCAGACAATTCAAACCCATTCATACCAGGCAATGTAGGTAAAAGTGCCTTGCCTAAGTACACAATAACAATGACTTGGATAGAGTGGGATTCGAACTCCCAACCCTTAAGTTTCTGGACGACCCATTATACCACTGATCCACGATCGCCCTAAAAAGTCAATAAAGTAACAGAACTTCTACTTGAGTAGGTATCAGTACTCTTTATACCTCTGTTGCTAACTAAGCTCCGCCCCTCAGCGCCGTGTCTCACCATGACTTTGAAGGGACTGCGAGGAATGTTTTCTCCTCCAAAGCGGACGTAGATGACGTAGTTCCCTGGAGCCGGGGCCGTGTAGAAGATGTCAAAGGTTCCATCCTCGTTCTCCACCACCTGAGCCTCCACCTCGCTGCCGTCGGGCTGCACCACCACGCAGCTCACCTTCCCTTTCCCAGCATCCTTAGCGTTGACCACCAGCCCCAGCTCCTGGCCCATGGCCACGGTGGGGCCCACCCCGGGACCTGTTTCAATCACCACACGTTACACAGGAGCCAGGCTCAGGGCCACGCCCTAAACACAGTTCTCGCTCGCCCACCTGTGACCGTGCACTTGCTGGCGTCACCCGTCGCCGTGGCGCGGACGCGGTAAGGGGACGAGGGGATGTCGTCGCCGCCGTATTTGATAACGATGGTGTAGCGGCCCGTGTGGTCAGGGACGTAGGACACTTGGTAGGTGCCGTCGTCATTGGGATGGACGGTGGGGGTCTTCACTTTCCCATCTTGGTCCTGAAAGGAAGAAAGTGCATGTGACGACTGAGACAGGAAGTGACACGCCATGAACAACCGTCTGGTTTACAACTGAAACTGAGGGTCCGACTTGTACAAAGGCATCACCATCTAAAGCAGGGGTTCTCCACGTTGGGGTCAGGACCCTATTTGGGGTCACGAGACACGCCTTCAAGAAACTAAGAATATTTTTTGAAGAATTTGAGCCAATTGTTTATTTTTACCCTTTTTCTACAACTACACCAAACTCACCGTATTTTAACCTATTTTCATCACTTTTCCTTGCCATTGTTTTGCTTCTTTTAATGTATTTTTGTTACAATTATACATATCTGGAAATTGACTCAAATTTAACATTATTGTAGCCTGAATTCATCTACCGTGTGTGTGTGTGTGTGTGTGTGTGTGTGTGTGTGTGTGTGTGTGTGTGTGTGTGTGTGTGTGTGTTACCGTGATGAGCACGCTCAGTTGGCCTTCGCCGGCGTCTTTGGCGTCGATGCTGAACTCGACGGGGAAGCTGGCGGGAACGCTGCTGGTCAGGCCGGGGCCGCTGGCTCGCACTTTACTTGCGTCGTACGTGGGAAGAACCCGGAACTTGAAGGGGCTGCAGACACATGACATCATCAACAAGCAACAACAACGCAATGATACAACAGTGTCGCACCAAAAAACTACTAGAACTAGCTTAGTTTGTCTTTAAGGGTGGAAAACATGAAAACTATTTGAACAAATATTATAAATATGATTAAATCAGGACGAAAATATCGGACATCCCTATTATAAAGATAGTTTAACAAAAACTCGTATAGACAATCTAATGTCAACAACAAACACACAATATGAAAATACAAAGTAAAGACAAAACTACAACAAAAACAAAGCAATAGTTTGTGCTGCAGTACTGCTGTGTACCTGTGGGGGGCATCCTCCTCGGCGTACTTCACCTCCACAGAGTGCAGCCCCTCCACTGCTGGCGTGTAGGACACGGTGAACGTCCCGTCCCCATTGTCCGTCACTTCCGTCGGCACCTTCACACCCCTTGGGCCGCAGACGGACACGGCAAGCGCGGCTTCCCCCGCCTTCCTGCAGTCCACGGTGAAGGACTGTGGGACACCCGTCCTAACCTTTGACCCCACGCCGGGACCAGACACCTGGATTTTGGAGGGGTCCACCAGGTCCTTTACCGGCACTTTGAAAGGACTTCCTGTGAGGAGGACAACACGGCACCAGTTACACCCATTACCACTAGACCTGGGGCCTCATTTATAAACGCTGCGTACGTACAAAAGAAAACGTACAATATAAGCAACGTTGACCTGGTGAGATAATGTGCGCAACACCATGGCAGCTCTGACCCTGTCGTACGCCCTAAATCATGAGAAATGGGAAACTCTGACGCCAACAGAAGAAGGACGAAATTAATGACAGCTCTGTGAAATTAATAGTTTGTGTGAAATACGTAATTTCACAACGCATTATGTGAAGGATGCATTTGCAAAAACGGAGGATAAAATAATACTGACGCCCGCAGGTAGTTAGTGACGTGCGCGCGCCTACAAATACTTCATTTTATATTAATACAAATAATTGTAATCACAATCACATGATCATTGTGCAAAACTGCTGATCAATTGGCTGCAACACCTGTAGCTGTTATAAAAAGGAATGCGTACACAATTCGTAAAGACGCACAGTGGCCAATCAGGCACTGCTGGAGGACGAGGTGCACGGGACACTCTGGAGGGAGAGGATCTACAGAGACCAGTGAGATTTATCCCATGTTTTTGGCGCATGTATAGTCACTATGTGAAATTACTATTAGTGATTATTAGGGCTGCCAACTTTGGTCGTTTAGTCACTAATTGGTCGATGCCGTCGTGGTCGACCAAGATTTTCATTGGTCGACCAGTAAAGGTATCAGTTTTAATACCGTAAAAAAAGCAATGCACTTATACAGGTGATCAGGATTAAATATCAAATATAATGTATTTATTACCTAAACATGATTCTATGTCCAGTAACAGCTGTGTGAGTGCGTGCCCCGAAGCAAAAAGAAAAAAGTTGTGCTTCAGCTGTCACTGCGCTGTGATCAGATCAGATCAGATCAGATAGGGAACAAATTAAGACAGGTTTGAAACAAGCATCTACTATTATATCAATCCTTTTTCTGCACAAGAACATGGATTGTCCTTTTATTTGCTATATATATATATATATATATATATATATATATATATATGGCAGTACCATAATACTGGACCTTTAAGGCCTAATTGGACCTGGATTTGGTCCTGGTTAAACCAGGTTTAGCTAACCTGGGATGTGTTCTCCTCCGAAGGTCACGTTGATGTCGTAGCTCCCCGGGGTCAGGGGGACGTAGTCTACACTGCAGCTGCCGTCCTTGTTGTCCTTACAGGACATCTTCGACTCTGACGGACCCTCCACAGCGATACCGAGACCACCGATACCTGCCCCTCTGGTTGAGAACCAACAACTCATTCATTATCATCAGTGGTCAAACACGACGGTCTGAAGGTACAACAAACCCAACCTACTAGTCTTGTCTTATATCACCTTGTCCTCAGACTACTTTATCTTAGCTTCTGTCCTCTTGGCCTGTCCTACCTCACCCTTACACTTAGTCCTTTCCTACCTTATATTATCTCATGCTGTCCTACCTTATGTGTTTTATTCTTCTGTCTCTTCTTTCTTTCCTTGTCCTGTCTTGTGTTGTCACAGAATGTCTTGCCTTTTCTAATCTACCTTGTTTAGTCTGGTCCCTCTGTAGCTCTTTTTTACTTAGATTCTCTTGTACTGCCTTAGTGTACTTTGTCCTGTCTCGTGGTGTTGTACCTGGTGATGATGTTGAACTTGTTGGTCTGGTTGGTCAGTCCTTGTGATAGTCCAGGCCCGGTGGCGACCACCCTGCTGGGGTCGCAGCCTTCGCCCACAGAAACCTTAAATGGGCTTTTTGGAACCGGTGTGTCATCGTAGAGAACGGAGACGCTGTGGACTCCTGAAACCCAGAAGCACCAACAGTCAGCGCACCGTCTCGTGGACTTGGCCGGACTCACTCAGGCCAAACTCACCGTTCTCAAACGGAGTGTACTCCACGTTGTAGGTCCCGTCGGACCGGTCGGTGACCACGCAGTCCGTCAGTGTGCCCGACGGGTTCACCACCTCCGCCTTCACGTGGTTCCCTCCTCGCTGCGTCAGAGGGCTGGCGTCCACCGTGAAGTCTGTGGTCGCTTCTCTGAACACAGCTGCAGAAAGAGTCCTCTGTTATAGATGTAGAAGAATAGATCTGCTCCGTCTTTTGTCCACTGTCGCTACCTTCTCCGTCCACTCCAGGTCCAAACACTCGGACCCGGGATGTGTCCACTGCAGGATCCACCGTCACCTTTGCCGGGAACCCTGGGACGACCTTCCCTCCGTACTTCAGCAGCAGCGTGTACATTCCCGCCGTCAGAGGGATGTACGTCACCGTGTAGGTCCCGTCCTTGTGGTCCAGAACCTCCGCCTTCGCTTTACTGCCTGAAACACAAAAGACAAACGTCTCCATCAGGTTTCTGTAGATGTTTGATAGACGTCAGCCGATCGGTGGAGCTAGGAAACGTCCGCTGTTCAGTGGGTTACCCGAGCGTGGCGTGGAGCCCGTTGGGCTGGTCGGAGGAGAGTCCAGGGCTGCTTCCAGGCTGAGTTCTCCTGGTCCAGCTCGAGAACAGTCCACATTCAACATGCTGGTTTCTCCCACCTACAGAGAGAAAACAAACTGGGTCAGACTCAGAAGCTGCACTTCCTTTACCCTTGGAAATGCACAAAATTGAAAGTTTTTATGCTTTCATGAGGAGGAATTTCAGATGTTTTGATATTGAAATGTGTGTCGCAAAAGCTCAATGGAAACGCTTTTTCCGCAAATACACGTCATAGGACGTGACGTAAATGGTCACATGATCACGTCTTTCTGAGAAAACATGGTGCGGCATGTGTGGACAAAACAGAAGATCCAGACATTTCTTAGCATTATACTTAAAATATTACTGCCATATTAGACGTGAAACAACAAAGGAATGCAGTGTTCTAAGGAGGATATGAGCGTCCATTTTTCTGCAGCGAAGTCTCGGGGATGAGATCTAATGGGAGTTGTGAGGCTCCTCCCCAAAACAATGTTCAAAGGGCAACTGTACCTTGTAAACATTTAGAAATATCGCTTTTATTTTGCAAAAATCTGTAATGGACACCCAGCTAGAGACTGAAGCTGACAACTGCACACAGACACTCACCTTGGCTCTCTTCAGGCCGTCTCCAGACGCCACCACCTTAGTGGGGTCAAAGGGCATCTGGACGTCCGCCCTAAAGGGCGAGCCTGGGATGTGGACGTTCTCAAACAGGATGTTGACCAGGTAGTCTCCGGGCTCAGTGGGCAGATAGGAGACGGAACAGGTACCGTCGCCGTTATCCGAGCACTCGATCTTCGCCTCAGTCGGACCTTCCACCGTCAGCCCCAAACCTCCGGTGCCAGCGCCCTTCGTATCGATGGTGAAATCTGCCGGGGTCCCAACCAAACCGCCTTTAAGGCCGGGGCCGAACGCCTTGACCTGCGAGAAGAGACCCTATTGACTTAGTGGGACTAAAGATGTGACAGGACAAGCTTTACAGGTTCATGGTTTTGAACTGCTCCTACCTTGCTGGGGTCTGGGGGAAGATGGGCCTCCACAGGGAAGGGACTCCCAGGGACGGGGTGTCCATCATAGGACACGTTGACCATGTACGTCCCCTCCTCTGTAGGAGTGAACTGAACCAGATGAACATCAGCCTTACTGGGCTGAGGCTCCGTTTTACAGGGGACAGAACGCTGACTGGGACTCATCTGAGGACACACACACACACACACACACACACACACACACACACACACACACACACACACACACACACACACACACACACACACACACACACACACACACACACACACACACACACACACACACACACACACACACACACACACACACACACACACACACACACACACACACACACACAGACAAGTCAACCTCAGGACGAAAGACAAGAGACAGGGAAGTACAGAGACAGAAACAAGACAATAAAAGATGCAGACAGACAAAGAAAGACAAAGAGAAGGAAAAATACACAGAAAAAGACAGAAGTCACTGGTGGACAAACAAAGATGGACAGAAAGACGATTATACAGACAGACCCACGGAGACAGGATATGGTCATCAAATTCAGATGGTACATTTTTTCTTTAACTCACCACTGCCACCTCCAGGCGACCTTGACCTCCTGCACCTTGAGTGTCCACAGTGAACATTTGTTCCTGATCGACCTCCGCTCCTGAAACACACACAGTATAATAGTAGTGAATACTTTCCAGTGAGAACCTGTAAACCAACACTCAACCAAAGGAGGACAGATACTTACGACCATCCAGGTTGTCCACGTGAACCTTGTCCAGGTCGAGCGGTGCAGCGACGCTGACGGTGAAGGGACTCTTAGCGATCTGATCGCCTCCAAACTTCACAGTGACGCTCATCTCACCCTGTGGGTGAACACAGAGTGGCTGATACTCATCATGTGTCCACTGGGGGGGGGGGGTCATTGTCTTAGTGACAGGAACCAAAGACAAGGAGTGACCAGCAGATGGCAGCAAAACACCACGCATTAGCCACTTTAGCCATTAGCCTAAAATATTTAACTTATTCAATTACACAGACATCATTCCAAAGTTCCTCTGGATTTAAAGTTACAAAACTATTTGGAACCAATTTATAAAAATGTTACATCATTATAATTGATAAACAATAAAATAATACATGTATGCACTATTGATGCGCAGGTGCGTGTGTGTGTGTAACCTGTTGTGCAGGTGTGTATTTGACGGTCTGGGAGTAGTCATAGTTGTCGATGATGTCGAAGTCGTTGACGGGAGAAGAAAAATTAACATCCAGAGGAGCTTTTCCTGCTCCTTTGGTCAACACGGTGAAATGAGTTGGTTTACCGCTCTCCACACCTGCACAATTAACACACATAGGGGGCGGAGCCTAAGAACTTATTACTCCACAGATGAGTGTGTGTGTGTGTTACCTGTGTGCAACAGTCCAGGACCTTCTGCTTTAACCTTTGATGCATCGTGGGAGGGATCAACCTTTACTGTGAAGGGACTCTGAGGAACTTCCTGCACAGAAAGAAAAGAGTAAAAATCCTTAGAATCACTGGTTGTGTGTGTGTGTGTGTGTGTGTGTGTGCGTGTGTGTGCACCTTGTCAGTAAACAACACTTTAACAGTCAGTTTTCCAGCAGCTGGTGGGATGTATTTTACTGTAAACGTGTCATTGGCGTTGGGGATGATGTCAAAGTTCACATCAAACTCTCTCTCATCACCTGAGTTGGCGTCACACTTAATGCCAACGCTGACGTCGCCTGAAAACACACACACACACTTTTTATATCAGCTTGGATGGTATGAGATACAAATGGAGATAGTTAATGTCTATATGGAAACGCTCGTCTCAACATTGCTCTTACAACAATAAAGCAAGCAGAGGTTCACGCCCATAGCGTTTCAGAATAGAGTTTTAGAGAGATAATAATCTATATAAATTATAATTTAAGATCAAGATAAAATCTGCCAGAACATCAGTGAAAATAATGAATAAAACAATAGCAGGGGTTAAATTATTGAACCAAAAAAAAAAAAACAGTTTAAAAAGCTTATTAAGTCATTTCTAGTTAGTAAGTATAACAAAGAGCAATAATATATTAACATAATAAAAGGTATATATTGTGATAGAGAATATTATTAATTTTAATGTTGCCACTATATTTTGTATTTAAAATTTTATCAATGAAATTTGTACAGTAAATATTAAATCGTATATTATTAATATTATGTACATGTATGTGTATATATATATATATACACACACACACACACTTGATGTGCACATATAAACAGCATATATAAAACTTTGTGTTGAATATATATTAAATGTATATTGTAAAACTAGTAACAGTTTGTAAAAAAAAAAAATTTAATATACAGTGCATTCAGAAAGTATTCAACCCCCATGACTCTTTCTACATTTTGTAATGTTAAAGCCTCATTTCAAAATTGATCAAATAATTTTTCTCATCAATCTACTCGTAATACCCCATGAAGACAAAGTGAAAACGTTTTTTAGGATTTTTTGCCATTTCATTCAAAATAAAACAGAAAAATATCACATGTACGTTAATATTTACACCCTTTGCTATAACACTCAATACTGAGCTCAGATACAACCTCCACTGATTGTTGTTGAGATGTTTGTACAACTTGACTGAAGAACACCAACAGTAAATTCTACTGATTTAACTTGACTTGGAAAGGGACACACCGGTCTATATAAGGTCCTACAGCTGACAGTGATTGTCAGAGCAGAAAACAAGCCATGAGGTCGAGGCACAGATCTAGGGAAGGATATAAAACAATTGGAACAGCATTGAAGGTCCCGAAGAGCACAGTGGCCTCCATCATTCAGAAATGGGAAAAGCTCAAAACCACCAGGACTCTTCCCAGAGCTGACCGCCCGTCCAAACTGAGCAATCGGGGGAGAAGGGCTTTGGTCAGGGAGGAGACCAAGAACCTGATGGTCGCTCTAATAGAGCTTCTGCATTACTCTGAGCAAATGGGAGAACCTTCCAGAAGTACAACCATCAGTGCAGCACTTCACCAATCAGGCCTTCATGGAAGAGTCGCCAGACGGAAGCCTCTCCTCAGTAAAAGGCACGACAGCCTGCTTGGAATTTGCCAAAGGGCATGTAAATGACCCTCCGAACATAAACAACATTCTATGGTCTGATGAAACAAAAATAGAACTATTTGGTCTGAATGCTAAACGTCACGTTTGGAGGAAACAGCCACTGCTCATCACCTGGCAAATACCATCCCTACAGTGAAGCATGGTGGTGGCAGCATTATGCTGTGGGGATGTTTTTCGGCAGCAGGGACAGGGAGACTAGTCAGGATACAGGGAAAGATTTATGCAGCAATGTACAGAGACATCCTGGATGAAAACCTGCTCCTGAGCACTCTGGAGCTCAGACTGGGGCGTTGGTTCACGTTCCAACAGGATAACAACCCGAAGCACACAGCAAACTTAACGAAAGAGTGGCTTCAGGACACGTCTGTGAATGTCCTTGTGTGGCCCAGCCAGAGCCCAGACTAGAACATCTGTGGAAAGACCTGAAAACAGCTGTACAACAACGTCTAATCTGACAGAACTTTAGAGGATCTGCAGAGAAGAGTAGGAAAAAATCCCCAAATGTAGGTGTGCCAAACTTGTAGCATCTTACCCAAGAAGAGTTGATGCTGTAATTACTGCCGTAGGTGCCTCAACAAAGTATTAAATAAAGAGTGTGATTACGAATGTACATGTGATAATTTCATTTTATTTTTAATGAAAAGGCAAAAAAACCCTAAAAACCTTTTTTCACTTTGTCACTATGGGATATTACGAGTAGATTGATGAGAAAAATTAAAAACTTGATCCATTTTGGAATGAGGCTTTAACATTACAAAATGTAAAAACTTTCCAAATGCACTGTGTGTATATATATATATGTATGTTATTAGCCTTATTGTGTTGTTTTTGTTGTGATGGGGTAGGCGTGGAGAAGCTTTTGCTACAACGAATCACCCTTTTATCTGATTAGTTGGACAATTATGTGTTTGTTCTGTTTTTGTTTTTCTGAAGACTAAAAAAATAAGAGTGAACTTAAAACCAACCCCCCCCCCCCCCCCCCCCCTAACGTTGAACGCTTCCTTCCCTCTGAGCTCAAACATCAGGAGAGGAAACGTGCACACGTTAAAGGTCACAGAGGCTTTGGTTTCGGCTGGAATTTCCTGTTGGGATGTTTCTACCTTTACATCACCGTCAGAGGAGAACAATAACCACACACACGCACGCACGAGCAGAACAGAACAGCTGGTGTTACAGTTCAACTAGTGATCATGTTATTTTATGTGTAATATCCATAACTGTGTCGCACTCATACTATAGTATACACTATAGTATATACTGGTACTACTATATACTATAGTATGATTAGGATGGTGAGTGTTCCCACTGAAGTAAACTTCTAAGTTTCCCAAGATGCATCTGGAACCTACAGCGTTTGAAGTGAGAAAGTAGAATATCAACATGTGCTCATTTGATCCATAAAACTCACGGAGACACATTTCACACATTTTTAGTCTACTGACTAAACTTCCTGTTAACTTCAAAATAAGAGCCCTATTTACAAAACAGTTTTGTAAAAAACTATTGGAAGACGATAAGAGATGCTTTTATTTTGAAAAGGGGATGTTTGATTCTTAGCTTGAAGCCGGTGTCATGTACTGAGATTGCATTGTACTGAGATGGTATATGAGCACATGCACACTACTGGAAAATGCATTTTTGCTTAAAAAAAAAAAAAAAAAAAAAAAAAAAAAAGAAAATTCATTTTGGTTTATTTTTGTTTTCAAAGTGAACAGACACGCGTTTCATTTGTTCAATGGATTATGTTGGTGTTAAATGTCCCCATATAGTACACATCCTGGTATTTCTCACACACTCAATCTTTTCATGCTAACTAATGTGAGCGCACTCATTTAGTATGAGTAGCATGTTAGCATGAGCAGAATGTTAGCATGATATTTACAACACGGAACATGTCTTTCCACCAGAGTCACCAGTTATAATTGTAGCTGGCGCTGTTCTATAAGTTACCACAAGAGCTCAGACTATGCTACTTTAAGTTTAATTTGTTGAGTATTAAAATGAAAACATAATGTCCACAGCATTAAGTAACACAGCCTTTAAGTTGTAAAAGCTTATTTAATATTTTATTTAACATGTAAAAGGAGTAATTTACCCGTTGATGGTCACATGACATGACGTTTGAACCGGATATGAAAGTGTGAAAATACCCACCAAAGGGAACCAGATGTAAGAGTGTGAAAATACCTGCAGAGTTGAGTCAGGACGAAGGTTTGTTGATAAAAATGAGATTTTTCTCCCTTAGAGAGACTATTCTACAACTGGTCAACTCGGCACACACGGTAATATGATTTTCACCTTGTTTATGTATTGTTGTATGTTTGAAATGTGTAATTTGTGATCAAAATACTATATATTAATGGGAGAGTTGACAACATGTCCTATGTGTTGTCCCACTTATTTTCTACTGCTGTGAAGAAATAAATGCCTGTGGACATCAGTACGAGGCGTGAAGTCCTTTTTTGAGCCGACCAGGAGTAGCTACAATAATGACGACCACATGAACCAATGAGCTTTGTTATGATTCCTTTTCCTTTTGTTGTTGTGCGTCTTTCTGTCTCGTGAACATAAAGTTGTGGTGCAGTGTGCGTGTGTTAATCTTTACCGTCTCCTGCCCCAGAACAATCTACGGTGAAGTGTGTGGGTTCGTTAGCTTTCAGTCCGGTTCTTTCCACTCCGGGACCGAAAACCTTCACCTGGTTGGGATGGCTGCCTTTCCCGATGTTCACCTTTAAAAATAAAGAAATTAAATTTAAAAAAAACACTTTAGAAACTCATCATTTATAGGAATAAAAGAGTTTTCAAAGTAAAGGTTGTTTCCTGGGCCCACAGGATGTGTTCAGATACATCAAAGCTTACCTTTGATCATAATGAGTAGCAACAATGTGTCGATTAAAGGAGAGGAGCCGATTCATCTTTTTCATTATATTTATTCATGCTAGTAAATAATCTTTTTTTTAATCCATTTTAAAACATTTAATATCTGAATGTAACTTAAAAGTAAATGTGGCGTCCCACAAGGCTCCGCCCTGGATACCATCGAGTTCCAATTAGCAGTGTTAATTCAGACACTAATTAGCATTCACTGCCTCTCTAAATAATTACTTTTTAGCTCCTTGACTCAGTTTATTCTAAACAAAGCTTTTATTTCTTTAGTCTCAGTGTATTTTATTTAAATTTTCTAACTGACTGTGTAGCATCTTCACTTCCTACACAGAGAACATTTCTGATTGGCTCATTCAAATGTCATGCCCCTCCCCCTGACTCATAAATCAGATCAAATGAATCTAAAAAAAGAAAGAAAAAAAAAGATCTGATTCTCTAAAAATTTTGTCTGGTTTTTATTTATCAGATTCTAACTGTGTTGGATATTAATGAGTGAACAAGCGTTTGATTTAGTTTTAGGTGAGGAAGTAAAGGAGTTATATTTCATTAATTAAAGCAATGTGATTAACATTTTCCCAAAGGTGAATAAGGAACAAAATACTGGAAAAGTGAAACACTACAGACTTTGCTGCAGACATTTCAAAATAAAAATCAGAAAAAGTGTCTAAAGTTAAACAGTAAGAAAACAAACAGGAATACAGTGAAATATTAAGTCATTTATTTAAAATCACTTTGATTTCCAGGAGTTTTGATCAGGTAATAAAAACATAAACAGTTGTTCATCGCTCTTTGTTCAAACACTCATTGATTGTTAAATGCTTGGATTAAATAAACACAAAGTTTAACAGCAGATGGTTCTCAACCATCGGCACAAACCCAAACAAGAACCATTCTCACTGTTTCTTTATTGGCTCATCTGCTGTTCTTCTTGTTTTTCTCACGGCAGGCCATTGATATAGTGTTTCCCCTGCTTAGAGTCACATATGCTTGTTTGTTTTCCTCTTCCACCATAGTATATATGGTATATACAGTATACATGTTAAACCTGTGTGAACGCTCCGCTTCAGGTTTATCAGCATCAAATATTAAACATTTATCTGGAATTTCTACAGATTTTAACATTAATTACTACGACGAACCTTCTTATAACGTCAAAGGTTGAATTCTTGCTCTCAACCACATATTTTTGTGGTAATTTCTATGTTGCTCAGTCATTGGTTGAAGTTCCATGATGAATAAAAACAACGTGTGATCATTAAGCGTCTTCAGCGATATGACAAAAGCTGAGTCCTGGAGCTGAGATTAAAAGAATAATATTCACATGGTTTTACACCTAATCATCTTCAAAATAAATGTAGATTATAAGAATATTAAAAAGTGCTATCATAAGATGTAGTTTTTGTATTTAAAGTGTGATTAAGTCCAAATCTTTGGATTCTAGTCCCGCAGCGTGTGCAGCCGACTGGTATCATGGGAATGATTGACAGGTTCAGTAGTTCAGACCATTTCATGGATCAGGATTCTTTATTTTAAGCAACACATTCCTGAGGTTTAGTTTAAGTCACATGGTGACCACCTGTGACATCACATCATCATAAACTTCACAGAATGAGTTTAAATTAAAAAAAATCAGGATCTTTGTGTGACTTTCAGGATGTAATCCCCTGACTGTCCAGCAGGGGGCTTTATGAGCAACAACGACATTCCTCCATTTCTGAATCTGATTACCACTAGAGCTCATAGGATTAGTTACTAACCAGTAACTATTAAACAGCTTTACTGGTTTCTAACAGCAGTGTGTGTGTGTGTGTGTGTGTGTGTGTGTGTGTGTGTGTGTGTTCCCATCACGTCAGATGGAAACCAGTAAAACCTCCAGTAAAGGTGTTAACTTTCCACCTTTCAGCCACATGTGGATTTATTTACACTGAAATGGGACAAAATGTATTACTTTTGAATTAAAGTCATGTAATTTATTTTTTTTCTAATGGAGAATCAGAAAATATAAAAAAACATATTTTCTTATTCTTTTTCAAATCAACCTTAGCCCCTCCCCTTTACCCTTTGAGCCTACTCAGTTAGCACTGCTACGTGCCAAGCTAACCCAAACAAATGGTACGCAAGCAGGACTGTTGGCTATGTGCTAAGCTAACCAAACATGTAGGACTTGTCACAATGTGCTAAGCTAACCGCTAACCAAACATGTAGGACTTGTCACAATGTGCTAAGCTAACCGCTAACCAAACATGTAGGACTGGAGAGTATGTGGTGAATGTAGAAGTTTGCACTCAAATTATTGCATTTTAAAAAGTCACTAAACCCTAAAACCATTATTTAGCTGAAAACAAATGTGACGTGTTGGTATTTTGTTGTAAAAATGTCAGAGCGACTGCCCTCTATGGGTTGAAACATGACTTTTAAAATCTATTTGTGTTATTGGCTGAGAACGGTGCTTTGTGACGTTTTGGTGGATTCTTGTGTCACAAACAACCTGTGTTGGCTCCGCCCCTCTTATCAAAAACTGGAGTGGAGCGTTATTAATAACTGTATTAACGTCCTGATCATCTGCATCTCTTTTTTTTTCTACTATGAAACAACGAACAAAGTACAGTCCATGTGCAATATAAGAACTTAATTTCTAAGTTTCACTTTCAAACTTAAAAAAAAAAAAAAAAAAAAAAACAGTTACTGGGCGTGTCTTAATTGCTTCAGAAGCCCCACCCATAATCCAGGCTTTTTTTTTTTTAAATTTCCAGCCTTTTAACAGGTCAGATAAAGTTAATCTTTAATATCTGCAATGCTAGTCATTCATTGGTCCGTAGAACGCAGAGGAGGGGACACATTTATTGGTCGAGTTTATAGCAGACGTTACCGTAGAAACACAGACAGTAAACCTGACATACTTCTTTAGAGGTCAACTAGTAGTTATGAGAACTGGGGTTAAACGATCAGAGTCGAGTCTTTGAACTGAATCATGAGTCATGAGTCCTCTGAGCCGACAAAAGACCAAGTCAGGATAACTCAGCATAAACATGGTAGACTTAAAGGATTGAAATGAATCGATTCACTAACAGGAAGACTCAGTTAAGATTCTATATCGCCTGTCCTTAACCCGGATACTTTTTAGAAGATCTGGAAACGGGAGGAAGAAATCTTTCAGCTTCTAAAGCTTCCTTTCAAAGTAAACCTGTCTGAACATCTATGATTGGAGGCGTTTAGCGTCACTGACGTTCCACAGTTATGAGTCGTTAAAACCAACGCAACGCATCTTGTCCAAACAGAGAGATCATAACTTTTGTTGGACTTTGAGTTCTACTTATCTTCCAAACATGACGATGCCAAATTCCTGCAGGACGCGGAGGAAACAGATCCAGACAGATCCTGAGCTTTTATTGCTGCGTGTGAATCGTTGAACGCCCAGTGGGAGTGGGTGAGGGAGTGGGTGAGGGAGTGGGTGAGGGAGTGGGTGAGGGAGTGGGTGAGGGACTGATAAACCCAACCAAAGACTAAGCAAACAGGAGAGCAAGTTACTTTGTACAGAAAACAAACAGGACACAGAGATATATTATATTTGTTATATAAAGACGTTACATAGAAACTACTTCGTCTGATCTGAACCTTTGGGTTCCTGTTTGAGCTGCAGTGGAAAAAAAAAAATTTATTCATTATGTCGTGATATGTTGAGCGACGAAAAAAAAAAAAAAATTAATATTCCTCCACAGAATGAATATATATATATGTATATACACACACACACATTAGTGGTGGGACTCACTTAAAAAAAAATCTAATTAATTAGAAACTTTATAATTAATTCATCTAAATTAATGGACTAACGATATTTGACATGAGAAGCAACATTTTCCAGTTTAAATAGATTTTGGTATATTTGGTTATTTATACTCAACTGGGCTTTAGTTTTCCATCCAGTGTTTTTATTTAAAATTAACGCTCACGAAGCACAACAACGTCTTCTCCTCTGGTTCTCCTGTTTCCTGTGTTGTGCTCTGTGCATCAGTATTATGTGTTTACCAGGAACCCGTGACATGAGATGTTCCTCACTGGTGTTTAAAAAAAAAAGTGATTAAATGCAATTTTTTTTAGTGCATTATATTTCTGTAAATAATGAATTGCAAAGTCCCAGCACTCATGTATATACATATATATACATACATACATATATATATATATACATACATACATACATACATATATATACATACATACATACATATATATATATACACACACACATACGTCAGAGCGACTGACTTGAAATGCTTGATTCATATTTGGAAAAATAAGGATTTAAAAACTGAATAATTGTTACTATTAAATCACAAAACTTGTAGAATAAAAATAAATCCAAATTGCAAAGTATAAATATAGAATCAGTACAGGTGATAAATCAGGAGAAAAGCACATCATCCCAGCCCTACTACATCTGGTGTCTGTAAATATTTCACTGGTCCAGTTTTCCATGACGTATTCCCGTGTCCTGCGGCTCATTAAAGTAGCTCATGTGAATTGTTCAGAAAACTCCTCATTCAGGAAGAATTGCGTGAAAATACTTTAGATACAGGCAGAATTTCTACCACCCAAATGGTGGTACATTTTTATTTTGTATTTTTATGGAAAATGGCACATTTTATGTTTGGTTTTACCGTATTCCCTGGTCTAGAAGTGACGAATAGTCAGTGGATTTTTTACCCACAATGCACCACAAAGCATAATCTGGAAATCAGTCACCAGTTAAAACGGTCACCACTTAAACCCCAACACCAGTGACTGAGCTGAGGGAAAGAATCTGAAAATATGCCAACATGCAGGCGTGGACCCGGTGTTACGACGTGAGTGGTTTTATCTGCGGACTGTGAGAAAAAGTAACAGCTCAGATTTCCTGTTTCATCTACTGTTGGTGCAGCAGCTAGCGATGCTAACAACAGTTGGTCACCAGTTAAACCACAACACCGGTGATTTGGAGTATGTTTATCTTTAGGTAGTCACAAAGGTTCAGATCAGAGACATTTTGGCGTTAGAGGAGCGGTTAGTGCACGTGGAGCGGTTAGTGCGCGTGGAGCGGTTAGCGCACGTGGAGCGGTTAGCGGTTAGTGCACGTGGAGCGGTTAGCGCGCGTGGAGCGGTTAGCGCGCGTGGAGCGGTTAGTGCGCGTGGAGCGGTTAGTGCACGCAGTGAAGCCTTCACATGTTACATCAGCTTTGTTCAGTGCACAGAATCACAACATAATAACATCATTGGTTCAGAGTCGCTAAAGTCTGGTCCAATCACATCGTTTGGATTTAACTCGACTGGAAACAAAGTGAGGAGAAATCTGACGACTGAAATCATAGGAGTTGAATTCCCGTAGGACTGAAAGTGAGACTGATACATTAGGAAATGTAAAGACCGTCAAAATAAAAGCAGGAATGCTGTTCCTTTTTCAGGGTTTAAAAGCAGGAAGTCCCTCCTGTTGTTAAACTAGGGTGACCATACGTCTACGACATGTCCTCTTTTCACTTATCTGGGTTTTATAAACTCATCAAAATGTCTGGGTTTCCTCAGGGACCCTGAACGCATCATGATAAAACGTTAATTTAAATGACCGATGATGCTGCTTTGTTTTGATGAAATTGTCAGACATGAGGAAAAGAGAAGAGCGACTAAAGTCCTAGATGAATTGAAAGAGACCAAATAGTGGTGGATTTAATGAATAAATAACAGGGAGAAACTTAGAATGTATGAAGTTAAGGTAAGGTTTCCACCATAACCTCCCGTCTCCATGACAACGGACAGAATAAAGCTCAGTCAGCATGGAAACTAACACTTATTTAAGTGTTTATTTAATGATTATTTAATGTTCTGTAAGCTGTAGATGTTTCTCATTGTTTAAATGATTTTAATAAAGGACAGATTAGTTTTTTTAAATCTTTAACAACTTAGAGGGTTTTCACCTAAATCACGCTCTGGGCAGTAACCCGGATGCGCAGCCATGTCGGAGGCACTCGGGGGTAAACACTGCGATGGATAAACCACAAAAAAGCTCTTTAAAATGCGTGATAGATGGAAAGCAAACAGGGACGGACTTGGTCCGCAGGAAAGGGCACGATATCTGGAAAAGTTACGGTTTAATGGCGATAAGTCGGCGCCCTCGTATTGGATCAATGACGACCCGGAGAGTCTTCCGTCTATTATGTATCCTGATATCATCAATTACCTGGTTTCTCGCCAAACCCATACACAGCAGAATACCTTAAATCTTCATGCAGTATGAAGTTATCAACAACAGATGTAAGTAACGCAATAACGTCTTTAATTAACCTAAGCAAACCTTCAGATGTTTGCCTTGTAGATCCTGGTTTAGCTTCTCTAGCCACTAGCAACTGAACGATTGATACGGCAATAATTCATCATTTCCTCTCAAAATTTGGGATTGTTTTTTACCGTTACAAGGTAGATTAAAAAAAGTTATTAGACTATGCCGACGTCAGCTCAAGTGTTTCTTTTTTTGGAAATGAAAATATGGTCACCTTAGTTAAACTGTCAGCAAACTATGGACTAAGCATACGTACAGTATCACTGACACGTAATGAATGCATAATTATCATTAAACAGTTTGCGAGCCTCTATCCACAAACAGAACCAAACGCTGATCCATTCCTAGTTTTCTAGCCTCGTTCCTAAATCTCTAACAGTTTTATTTGATCTTGTTGATGAAAATATAAACATAAGTAGAATCAGATTAGTGACAGTCCATGTTCCTCTTGATTTAGGCAAACTTTCAGCTAGCAGCTGTAGCTAGCATCTGCAGCTAACAGCCGTAGCTAGTAGCCATAGCTAACATCTGCAGCTAACAGCCGTAGCTAGTAGCCGCAGCCATAGCTAGCAGCCATAGCTAGCAGCCATAGCTAACAGCCATAGCTAACAGCCATAGCTAACAGCCATAGCTAACAGCCATAGCTAGCATCTGCAGCTAACAGCCGTAGCTAGCAGCCATAGCTAGCATCTGCAGCTAACAGCCGTAGCGCTCCTCTATGAACTCTGTGATGATGATGAGCGGCTTCTTTGTTCTGCGACGTTCCGACTTCACTTCCTGGGAACTTTGACTTTCCACTGGGACGGTCGCCACCTCCCGGCTCTCGGCCTCTATTGCATCCCTCGTAACGTGACTTCCTGCGCTAACCGTGGTCTGTGATTGGCTGCTTACCCTGAAGGGGCTGTTGGGGAGGCCGACCCCGGCCCAGGCGACGGCCACGGTGTGTTTGAGGGCGGAAGTGGGCGTGTAGGAGCAGGAGTACAGCCCGTCACCTTTGTTCCTCACCTTCACGTCCACGGGAAGCCCCTCAGCGTCCTGACGGAGAAACACACGTTAATGAAAAAAGTTTTTATCCATAAATCAAAATTATTCGACACATACAGTGGCTAAGGTTAGCGCTAAGTGTGTCTGTGTGTTGGACAATTCTTCACTCTAACCCAACAGCTTGGATTCTTGTATATATCTATCATATTTGTATTATTTTATTTTCTACTGTAATGTGTGCACTTGTATTTAATTAACAGTCTTTTTAGTGTTTATTCTCAAGCCTCTGTAACACGTTATTTCCCCCTGAGATCAATAAAGTATTTCTGATTCTGATACTGACATAAAAAAGGCTCAGACACCCACACCATAAATATTAAAACCTAATTTTTCATTGATTATAAAGTCTAACAAGGAAACCAAAAGATTGGAAATAAATTAGTGTATTTTACAGCTGATTTAGGACCACTTACAGTAGCATTAGGGTTGGTGTTTTATCCGATACCGGTGCCGACTCGGTATTTTTTAAATGTTCCGGTGCTTAAACCGGTACTTTTTAAAAAAATGAAAACGCATACACTGTCAAAATACAATACCCTTTTATTTTCAGTTCCAAATTTAATACAATATTACCTTAAATAATATATATACAAGTAACATATGGAAGTAATAAACAAACAAAACCATTTAAATAATATCCAGTAAAGCTATAATATATTAAACTATTTAATACTGGAGATGAATATTGTTGCCATGATTTTATTTGTCAATAATCATTAATAGCCTTGGTAAAAAAAAAAAAAAAAAAAAAACACATGTGGCTCCTGAGCCGTAGGTTGCAGTAAACCCCTGAGCTAGCTAATCTGTCGTGTTCCTGTGTAAATGTAAAACTCTGCCTTTTAAATCTGGTGTTAAAGCTTAAATTCAACATTTTGTTTATAAACACGACATGTGACGAGCTTAACATTAAACAGAAAGTCAGCGGACACTCAGTTGAAGTGTAGACATAGTTCATATGTTGTTGTCACATGTTGAATGGCAACAATGTCTGCTAGCTTACCATTAGCTGTCAATAAATCACTAGACTGACCTAAAGAGGAAAGGCTGATGTCATCATCTGTGATGATGTCAACCACACTAACAGCGCTGGGAGCGGGACTCACTTCAGTTTGTCAGGGGGGGGTCGACACTGGCTGCTGCTGCTGTTGACGTGCTTAGCTCTGGGTCACGTAGGATATCAAACATGGTGCTTTATTCAGCTTTTAAGTAAACTTTGATCCTCTCACTATCAGTTATGAGCAACGGGTGTTCTGAATCTGCTGAGTAGCAGCACTAACGTCACGATCAACAACCGGGGGGAGGCACCGAAATGTTCGTTCTTATTCGGTCTGGTTACTACCGTTTACGTCAGAACCGGTGCCATATTGGTACCGCGTTTCGGTACCAAACCCTAGTTAGCATTAGAGATGCTAACGGAAAGCGAACACAAGGAAAAGGTTAACTTAGTAATTGTGATTAATTGTAATTGAACTTTAGTATTGAGAACGTAATTGACTGTGAGGACAAAAAAATTATTGTAATTGAAATGTCATTGGGGAAAAATGCTGGTCATTGAATTATAATTAAACATGGGTAATGGCAAACGCAATTGTAATTGACTCCAATCCTGGTGTGTGTGTGTGTGTGTGTGTGTGGTTGATACCTGAGCCATGACCTTCAGAGGTCCTTTCCCAGCATTCTCAGCGCTAACAGTGAACTCAGCAGTTTGGTTGATCAAGCAGCCATTTTTCTCCAGTCCTGGTCCGAAGGCTCGCACCTGTAGAAACAACCATGGGTAAGCCCCGCCCACTGGACTGGACTGTGTGTACACGTCCTTGTATGTGTGATTGTGTGTCTGAGGACAGACCTTCTCGGGGTGGCTGGTGTTGTTGTCGGGGACAACGTAGGCCATGAAGGGGCTGTGCTCGATGTCCTCCTCGTCACATGTGACGTGTACGGCGTATTCTCCGGCCTCGGTCGGCCAGTAGCGAACATCGCACGAGCCGTCATTCTGGTCCTCGCACTCAATCTTAGCCTGAGACGGACCTTCAATGGCGAACCCTGCGAACAGAGATCTGATGATGTCAGCATGATGGATTACTGTTGCGTTACCATGTGATGTTACTGTGTTGCGTTACCCAGCACTCCCACGTCGGTGCCGATGGACTCCACCACGAAAGCAGCAGGATTACCCACAATGCCTCCCTCCAGGCCTGGACCCCAAGCTCTGATCTGCTGAGGCCCCGCCTCCAAACCGACCATAACCTCAAAGGGACTGAAGACGAGAAGTCACACACACGTACCACACACACACACACACGTATACACACACCTCTTGGGGACGTGCTGCCCCCCCCAGCTGATGGCGATGCTGTACTTCCCAGGGTTCTTGGGCTGGTACTTGTAGAGGAAGACTCCGTCCTCGCTGGAGACCATCTTCACCGGTTCCTCTGAACCTTCTGAACACAGAGCAAAACATCCTCAACGTTCAAACACCTCTGCTTCTGGTGTCCACCTAAGCCACGCCCCCTCTCCCCGCACTCACTCGGCCCTTTGATGACCACCTTCAGGTCTCCGCTGCCGGCGTTCTTGGTGTCCACCTTGATGTCCCCAACCTGCTTCACCCTCATCCCTGAAGGTTGGAGACCCCGGCCTGAGGCGCGGCACGCCCCGGGCATGCAGGCTACGGGTGGACAGAGGATGATGGTTAAAACACAGGACCAACGGGTGAGGGGAGGGTGGGGGGGACATCTCCTACACACCTGGTCCAACGTCCACGCTGAACGGACTCCTGGGGACGCCCACGCCCCCGAAGCTGACGGTGACGACGTGCGGTCCGGCCTGCGTGGGCCGGTAGGTGCAGCGGTAGATGCTGTCCCCCTTGTCCTCCAGCATCACCTCCACCACGTTTTGCCGACCCTGGGGGTCCCTGATCATGGCCGACACGTCTCCGGTCCCCGCCCCTGCTCAGAACAAGAGAAGGTCGCTAATACGCCAAAAACAAAAAACTAATTACATGAATTATCTGTGACAAGTTAAAGCATGTAGTGTGCAATAAACACACTCATAATTACTAGCTTCAGCATTAGCTTTACTAGCTTCAGCATTAGCATTACCTTTACTAGTGTCGGTATTAGCTTTTTTAGCTTTAGCATAAACTAAACCTTTACAGGTTTTAGCATTATCTTTACTAGCTTCCGTACTAGCATTACCTTTACTAGCTTCGGCATTAACATTACCTTCATCGGCTTTAGCATTCCCTTTACTAGCTTAAGCATCAGCTTTACCTTTACTAGCTTCAGCATTAGCTTTACCTCCACTAGCTTCAGCATTAGCTTTACCTCCACTAGCTTCAGCATTAGCTTTACCTCCACTAGCTTCAGCATTAGCTTTACCTCCACTAGCTTCAGCATTCGCTTTACCTCCACTAGCTTCAGCATTCGCTTTACCTCTACTAGCTTCAGCATTTGCTTTACCTCCACTAGCTTCAGCATTAGCTTTACCTCCACTAGCTTCAGCATTAGCTTTACCTCCACTAGCTTCAGCATTCGCTTTACCTCCACTAGCTTCAGCATTAGCTTTACCTCCACTAGCTTCAGCATTAGCTTTACCTCTACTAGCTTCAGCATTAGCTAATTATTATAATTGTAAAGGAAATAAACCAACTCTAGGCCTGTAAATAAAAACTGGACGTGGTTTATAAAGTATGAGCTTTAGATGTAGATTTAGTCTTTAAAGCTCAGAGTTGATCTAAGCCCTCAGAGAGGAGTCTGTTACAGTTCCGTCGCTATGGTAACCAGCCACAAGCTCAGGGCAAGGCTCCGTTGCCATGGCCACCTACTCCTGAGCCTAACCTGCAGTTGGCAGCTCTGATCACTTAATTAAAACCAGCCCTGCTTTGATCTCCCACCTGCGGTATAAACATCAAAGTACGTGGGCTTGTTGGCAATAGTGCCCACGGGTTCGATTCCCGGGCCTTTGACGGTGACTTTGGAGGCGTCGCCGAGAGCTTTGTCCACGTTGACCTCGAACGGACTTTTGGGAATCTGCTGTCCGGCAAATAAAATGGTGACCTAAAAGGGGAGGAGTTAAACAGAACGCATTTATATCTAAACTGTTAAACAGCTTTGTTTTAATGTACTGTAAAGTAATGAGTCATTATCGTCCGTTTTAAAAACATCTTTTTTCAAATGTCGCCAGTTTGATTGAATTAGGGAAGTGATGGAAAATATATCTGCTGCTATAGAAAATAAATAAACTTATGAAATATGTTATAAAAGGACGAGCATGCTTCTGGCTCCTATCTTGACAAAATATACCATTACGTGCAATTAAAAAATGTCAAATCAAAATTTGGGGAGTTCCTCAAGGCTCAGTGTTTGGCCCCAATTGATTTATACTGTATGTAAATGATATTTGTAATGTTTCAAGACTGTTGGAATGTGTTTGCAGATGAAACCAAAACAGCTTCTGACTCCAGTAGAAAATTAACTGAACATTTCAACGTCAATAAGCCATCGTTGAATTTAAATAAAATTAAGTTTATACTTTCATCATCGACAACTAACTGTTGGAAGCCTTAAAATATCGAATCACTACGTGTGCACACACACACACACACACATACACACGCTTTACTGTGTAGAGATATGAGGCAACGCATATATAACTAATATAAATTCAATGTTACAGAAAAGAGCGATAATTACAAGTAGATTTTTTTATTCCACTGTCTACACCATCCAAATGTCAAAATGTTCTACTTTTACTTTGAATGTGATTTAAGGCTTTATGTAAATGAGTTTCTTTAAACTGTTAGATCTCCATCAGTTTTTAACTCCGACATCATTATAACACCAAAATGTTGACAAAATAAGTGTATTAGTTTTTGAAGACGTCCTGTTTGTCATGCTAGAGTGTGACAGCTGCTGCGCATGAACTTTGAGGAAAAACTGCTGTTAAAACTTAAATTCTGAAGCTACAACAACGTTTAGCTTAAAATGTTGCAACAATCTTCCTCTCTCTTAAAATCATAGTGGGAATCCTTACAATTTCAACTTTTGAACATTTACATTATTCATCCTATCAGCTTTCATTTCTTCCTTTAAATAAACCTTTCAGCTCCTCATTTAACAATGTAACATTTTGTCTATATTAATTTCAACAGCAGCAACATCACTTGCTTTTTCTTTAGGAAATGTAAATATTCTAGTTTATAGCAGGTTAGATCATCCGTAGTCATTAGCCCCGCCCCTGTGGCTTACTTTGTGCGCTCCCATGACTTGAGGCACGTAGGTGACGCTGTACGTCTTCTTTCCCTCGTTGGGCTCCACCTTCAGCTGTGGAGCGCAGACACAGGGGGAGGTCACATGACACTCAGTGACACCGTCACCAGCCATGAGCACATGCTGAGTTTACCTCCTCTCTGGTGCCGTCCGGGTGGTCCAGGTAGACGGTGACCTGGCCCTGACCAGCACTGAACGTGTCCACGGTGAAGACGGCCGGACGCAGCACGCGGTTCCCCGTCGGCTCAATGCCTGAAAGCAGCGTAGGTTTGAACCCCGTTTGAGAAACGTGCAGAGCAGCAGCCCTCCAGGAGCAGAGCCAGAAGACTGCTCAAGCTTTCAAAATAAAATGCTGACAACCATCTTTTGTTTCTACTGATGTCACTTTGAAAGTTTAGCAGAGTTTTATCTTGAAGTAACGCAGCCGAGAAAAACCACAACCATCTAAATACATATCATTTGTTTAAGTGTGTTTGTGTCAGAATCAATTATAATTGTAATTGTGTAATTGATAACAACTATGGCATAATTATTTGAGTTTAAATAATTGTAATTGCCATACAAATTCTATAAAAACTTTCAATTATAATTGAATGCCAAACTGTGGAACCATGTTACGGTTCTATGTACAGTTCTAGACATATGTAGTTAATAATTATTAAAATATGTTTCATATCAAGCTTTACCACATTTTACCTTTTAAAATGTTTTTAAATTTAGGGGTACACTGACACAAAGGAGGCTCAGACACCCAAACTAAAAATGTGCGTGCGTGCGTGCGTACCAGGCCCGTATGCGCGGGCCTTCTTGGGGTTGAGTTTGGGTTTTAAAGGAGCTCCAGGTTTGAGTTTAGCTTTGGGAAACTGAGACAGGTACGTCATCACCGACTGCTCGTCCACGTTAGGGTTGATGATCTCCTCTGGAGCGATGACCTGCAGAAGAACATAAAGATGTGAGCTCCTCCCACACTAACATTAAATCATTTCCTTTTCCTGGAAATCTAAGACCCTCATTGTTGGGAACAAAAAACACAAAGAAGAATAATGAGTCGCTTCCTGAGCCGCAAAAACCACGTCTGTGAGAAATGCTGCACACGACCTTTGACCTCCAGTGGAAAGGATAAAACTAGGTGCTTTTATTGTGAAGGGACACTCGAGCTGAATCAAAAACAGTTGAACAAGTGTTAATTCAACCCGACTAAACGTGATGAAAGGAACGAAGAGTAAAAACTAGATTTTTTGTTAAAATACAAACAATAAACAGTTGGCCGTACCTGAGGGATGCCGAGCCAATCATCAGCCAGCTTCATGGCCTCAGTAGCGTTGTCCACTGGTTGGACCGAATCCCAGGTTTCCCAGTCTGGACAGAGGCCTGTGAGGGACACAGGAAGCACATCCACCACAGTTAACAAAATAAAACACCTACTTTAGCTTCTCCGTCATCATATAAATTGTTGATAAGTGTAGTTTACAGTCTGTGTGTATCTGCTGTAGTTGTGTATGGCAGTGTTTCTCAAATGGGGGTATGTGTACCCCTAGGGGTACATGATGGCACTACAGGGGGTCCTAGAGAGAGAGAGAATGGAATGTAAACAAATAAAGTTTCAGTCTTGGTCCCTCCCCAGGTGTGATAGGACCAGAAATGATAAAAACTATAGAAATCAATCTATTCAGGAGCCACTAAATCTGTGTTTTTCAACCATGGGGTCGGCGCCCCATGTGGGGTCGCCTGAAATTGTTGAAAATTATTTATTTATTTTTTATTAAACCAACACACAATCTTGAACAACTGTATTTCTATACTTTCACTTTGTGAAATATTAATCTAGTTCAACTAAAAAAAGTTAAAAAAAAATATCTGAGCTCAAACATAATCAAAAAATTATTCTAGAAAAAAAAAAGTGTCTTTAGGGCCACCAGAAAATCATGATATCAAAATGGGGTCACAATCCAAGGTTGGGAACCACTGAAGTTAATGTTTTATTCATTCCATCATTATGATCTAAAGATGTTTAACATTTGGCTTAGAAAACTAGTTAAAGTCGGACAAAGGGGGACGAGAGCCAAAACGATCGAGAACCACTGGTGTAGGGTATGTTTCTAGTCGCCCTATGGACCCCCACAGATCCCACAGACCCTATGGACCCCACAGACCACATGGACCCCACAGGCCCTATGAACCCCCACGGACCCCCACAGACCAAATGGACCCCCACAGATCCCACAGACCCTATGGACCCTACAGACCATATGGACCCCCACGGACCCCCACAGACCAAATGGACCCCCACAAACCCCAGAGACCCTTTGAACCCCCACAGATCAAATGGACCCCACAGACCAAATGGACCCCACAGACCCTATGAACCCCCACACACAGACCCTATGGACCCCACAGACCCCCACAGACCCTATGAACCCCCACGGATCATATGGACCCCCACAGACCCTATGGACCCACACGAACCCCACAGACCCTATGGACCCCTACAGACCCTATGGACCCACACGAACCCCACAGACCCTATGGACCCCCACAGACCCACCTGGAGCACAGCTGTCCACCAGTGCTCCCAGTGCCTTCCCGTCCCTCCAGTCTTGGCTAAAGTTGGTGATGGGCAGATCAGGGACTTTGTGTTGGATCCATCCCAGCAGACGCTGTTTAGGCGTCTTTGACTCCGCCTACACAAAAACATAAGAAAAAAAAACACCCATTGAGTCCTTTCTGACCTCACTGGGAGGGTGGACTCATGACTCAGCAAAACCTCCGTCAAATCTAACGGTCTCTCGTCAAACCAAGCGTTATGAAATGGCACAGCCTCAGGTTTCAAAATAAGAGTCGGACTCAATGGCCCCAGGCATGGCATTTTATTTTGAAGGAACCGAAAGTACACATGACTAAGTTGAAAAGCTGTTCTTTCCTTTTATTGTTAAAAGTTAAGATATATCCACATATTATTAAATGAAACATTGATATAAATAAAACAGATTTCTAAATACACATACGGAAATAAACATGACGTCATCAATATGTGGTGCTTCGGATCCGAGAGTAAGTTGAAAATTGTTATTTTATTTATTTTTAAAGGTTAAAATATATCAACGTTTCATTGTATTTACCAATTGATAATTGTTATCGTAGGAGTTATTATTATTTTTCTTCCACAACTCTTTATCCTAGAACTAATGACACATGTATCTCATAGGGACAAGGTGAAGGTCACATCAAGTGTCAAAAAACAAAAATGTCCATATCTCTAGCAATATTTATTGTACATGTTTGATGCTTACATGTATGAAAAGCTCATCTCAAGCAGAGTATTTTTTTTAATTGGACCAAAACTGTACGACCTACCAGTAAAAACATCGGTAGGGGTCAAAGTTCATGACATCACAAAAAAAAAAAAAAAAAAAAACTTTTTTTTCTATAACTTGGCCACACATTGATATACAGTGCTCAGACTGGTACCATTGAACAACATTTCCTTTCAATGTGTGACCTTGACCTTTGCTCAATGTCATATTTAAGATCAAGGTCAGTCCTGTTTTTCCTGCATTGTAATTTTTTCCATTTTAAATTACCAAATACATATTTGCCTTGTGAATACAGGTCTTTCCTAATTTAATTATGTATTTATTAATCAAACAATACATGACATAGCTTAAGGAAAGAACAGCTTTTTAAACTTGTCATGTGTACTGTACTTTCGGTTCCTTCAAAATAAAACGCCATGTCATGTTTTAAGGCCTGAGGGCGTTGAGTCTGAGGGCTTTTATTTTGAAGCCTGAGGCCGTGCCATTTGACGGCGCTTGGTCTGACACGTGAAGTCGTTTCATCTGATGGACGTTTTGCTGAGTCATCAATCCGTTTGGTCTGACCAATGACCTGAGGAGGTACTAACATGGGGGGGGGGGGGGGGCACCAGTTCATGATCAGACCAACTCACCCAGTCCTTTCTGGGAATAATGGAACCATTTCTAACCAGTTTGTGTCATAAAGATATTTCTATTTCAGGAAGTCCATCATATCGTTTCATATTACGTCACATTTTGAGAGAAAATTGACATTTCCACTTCTGACCATGACGTGTTTATCCAGACAAATAGTTTATAAATGTGTCATAATCTAAAAAACAAAGGTCACGTGACTTTATTTCAAGTTTTTTTTTTTTTTTAAGATTCACATGAATTAGCAAAACTGAAACTAAAGGTCATTTATACGTTTACATTTATTAAAAAAGTTGTGCTTGTAAAAAATAATTAATATTTATTAATTATTAGCATTTTTTTGTTATAAACTTGAACGCATGGAAAAAAACCTGAAAAATATATTTGTATGTTGTTAAAAACACTGTAATACAAATTAAAGTGCAAAAAGCTTTAGTTGGGTGTTTATATATAAATAAATATTGTACATGTGCTGACAAAAATGTTCATGTTAATTTAGTTGATTAATTTAATGTTTAATTTGTAAAAAAAAAAAAAAAAAAAAAGCTAAAAGAAAGTTATAAAAATAGTCATTGAATTTAAATATACTTTATTAATTCTACATCAACTCCATGATTTTCCATAAATAAATGTCTTAAGTAGAAAAATGCGATTAATCGCAATTAATTACAATAAATTGCGCAATTAATGAATCTTTTTTAATGAATAATATATCATAAATCTTCATTAACAGAGACACTATTTAGTGTATACATGTTCTCTGTTTTGGAACAGCTGGCTTTAATACTTCGTATAAACATGGGTTGTTATGGTAACGTGTGCTACCTCTTGGTCCTCGCCCTCCCACGTGGGCATGGAGATGGAGTAGTGCAGGATCAGAGTCCAGATCAGACCCAGGATCAGTTTCAGGTTCCCGTCCACGATGGCTTTAGAGTCTGAGAGGAGAAAATAACTTTAAAAATAATCTTTAACTTCTTTTTCTGACCGCTAGAGCTGGGCGATATATTGAGTTTTTTAGTTTGGGGATATAAAAAATGACAATGTTGCCTAAATGAAGATAAATATCTATATTTATTATATAGCTTCTTTTGTTTTAAAATACTTATTCTAGGAGTCGCTGCTTTCACTACTTCTCAGAACAGCATAAAAAGCTCAGTTTAATGGATTTCTGAGTGTGTTCTAAAACAGGACTTCATCTAAATAAACCACACTACAAAACTCACTCACACATGCTGTCCCCTAGAGGAGGAATAAGACTATAAGTGGCACATATAGTGCAGCTGTTTGTTAATAAATGTCAGTGTGGTATTTGGATCATAGAATTTCACCCAGAGTTGTCTTTCTGGTCAGACTTCATTTGAAGCTCTGCTGTGTTTCTGTTTGGGAGGGGGTCCCCCTCCCTCCCTCCCCCCCCCCCCCCGTGCTTTAATGACTAAGAGCTGAACTTCAGATTTCACACTTTCACTGATTTGTTTTCTGTGAAAAGTTCTGATGCTTTACAAACTTTAGGTGACGTTAAAACAGAATTAAGTCACTTTTTCACTAATATTTCCGTCTCATAGTCCCTGTGAGGGTATTACAAGTGTTCATGGGGTGATTGGGGGTCTTACCCCCCCCCCCCAGCTTTCCCTGCCTCTGACCTGGTACCAGTGTCACAGCTCTGTTCTCGTTCTCATGACAACACGTATTGCTTTACGACAGCCCAATACACACTCACGGTGCGTTCACAGCGATGTGATGCGTCGCTTTAACACCGTGGTGCTTTTCGGTCACTTCATCACTCCAGTGACGTCATTACCAGGGAACGTGTGTGTGCGTGTGTGTAGCAGGGGAGTTCTGTTTCTACGGTATAAATGATAAACTTACTGAGTTACTAAAGGATGAATTCACTCACAATGTAAACGATTAGTCAAGATTAACTGCTTTAATTTTGCCCCGGTATGTTTAGGAAGCCTCCGCCCGTCTCACTGTAGCGGGAGGGCAGAGCTGCTGCCCTGGGGGTGTGGCGTGTTTACAACAGTGACATAACCAAACGGAACCTTTAGGGGCGCACTAAGCACAAGGTATTTAGTTCTGCTTTAAGCTACTTTAGTGTTCTCTCCTCCATTCTTCTTCTTCTTTGTTTACTTACACTAAGTTGTTGGTGCAATGCTGCCCCCAGCAGTCAGTGCCAGGCACTGCAGCAGAAAGAAACCAGGAAGCAGTTGAAGGCTGGATTTTCTCATTACTTTACAAGATTAAACAACACATGACCAATTTTTGTAGTCGACATTATTGATTATGTCGACTCATGATTGCAGCCTTAATTCACACAATGATTCATGTTTTCTGTCATTTTTACTTTCTATTTTGGGCCGAATTGGAGGCTCCAAAGGGCCAAATTTGGCCCCCGGGTCTCGAGTCCGACACACATGATGTATATTAATAAATGGTTCATAAATACAGTACGCTACTTTAGCTAACTACAGCTTCTGTGTTGATGCTCAGGTGGTCATCATTTTAAATGCTCACGTTAATGTTGATCATGTGACCCTCAGATCAGATGTTTATAAGAACAGTTACTCATCCCTACTTTAAAGGATGTAGGATGAGGTCAGACCGTTTAAGGCTGACATGTTTCAGCAGCTCACGCTCAGCCTCACCCACAGTGACACACACACACACACCTAATGTGTGTCACTGTGTGTGTGTGTGTGTGTGTGTGTATCACGCTTTCCACATGTTTAGTGTGTTCTCTCCAAAGAACACATTAAAATAATCACTGAAATTACAGATAACGTGTGTTTTTATGATCTGTGGAACACATGAACTACCAGTTTATTTTGACACACACAGTTATAATAATGTACAATGGTTAATGTGCACTTTAATTACTATCCTTAGTAACTTTTGACCTATTTATTTGTGTGTGTAAAATGTATGTCACACACTGTAAACTACTGGGGACAGGAATTTCTTTTCAGGAGATTAATAAAGTCTATATATCAATAAAACAAAACAACAGTTACACCCAAAAAACACAACATGTCTGCACTTGTAAAAACCCTCGGCCTGATATTTGTAAAGTCTTGCTCCGCCTCCTTTCCTTCTTTAAATTCAGCCCACCACAAAGTTCTTTTTCAAAATTATCAAAAACGTTGTTTTTTTTTCACCAAAAATTGACCGACAAATTTTTTCTTCATTACCCAGAATCCCATCTTAGTACCAATGTTTAGACCATGAATTGTTGCTGAGTAATGACTTCAGATTCACACCTACATAAAATATCAGAAATAAAAATAGACACTTTCTTTTTTTTAAATGACCCAAAAATTATCAGAACGTAAAAACGTTAGCACTAACCTAAGCCCTGAGTGAACGTGTTTCTCAAATGGGGTACGTGTACGCCTAGGGGTACGCAATGGAACTACAGGTGGTACTTAAAGAGAGAGAAGAAAATTAACTAATAAAAACATTATAAATATAGGGTTTTATAATGTTTATTTTTAGTTAAAATTAATACTAAATATTACCAGCAACTAACAAAACAACAACAAAGACACTAAATGAGAAAAAAATACACAAAAATAACAGAAAGATACAAAACGACAAAAACACACAAAGACACAAACATACAGAATAATGAAAAGAACAAAAATTACAAAATGAAACAAAAAAACTTGATTAAAATACAAAAGTAAATCTTGGTCCAACATCAGGAGGGAGATGACTGGAATTCTTAAAAAATAAATCTATTAAAAGTGTGTAATCACTCATTAATTCCATCATTATGATCTATTGTTACTTTTTCATAGAATTCTAAACATGTTCCAGTCAGACATACTGTAAGGGAGTTTAAAACAAAGAGTGGTTGTAATGGTTTAAATGATGGATGATTACCAGTGTCACTACTCCCAGTAACTTATCTGTTCCCAGTACAACATTCAGGTTTGAACACGAACACCCCACCCGTGTGTGTGTGTGTGTGTGTGTGTGTGTGTGTGTGCGCACAGACATCCTGTCAGTGCTGAGCTCATGGATGACGCTGATGATTCACACTAAAACAAACCAAACAGCTGCTGCTTTAGCGTCTATCCATGGCTCACCTTTTATTACAATTATTTTTCTGATGACTTTTACCTGAAAACCATGACTCATCCTCCATTAGGGCTAACTAACCTGCAGCGTTTAACTAGAGAGATGACAAATGTCTCTTTTATCGTAAGTTTCATATTCCTTCCAAACATGTCGTTTATCTTTCAGGTGAAGAAGAAGAAAAGTTAGAGATGAATCTTTGTTCTTCTTCCTCTGAGACTGGGAAGGACCAGAAGCCAGTCCTGTATGTTAGAGTTAGCTTAGTATGTAGCAACCAGTCCCACATGTTTGGTTAGCTTAGCATGTAACAACCAGTCCCACATGTTTGGTTAGCTTAGCATCTAACAACCAGTCTCACATATTGTGTTAGCTTAGCATATAGCAACCAGTCCCACATGATTGATTAGCTTAGCATCTAACAACCAGTCTCACATATTTGGTTAGCTTAGCAGCTAACAACCAGTCCCACATGATTGATTAGCTTAGCATGTAGCTACCAGTCCCACATGTTTGGTTAGCTTAGCATGTAGCAACCAGTCCCACATGTTTGGTTAGCTTAGCATGTAGCAACCAGTCCCACATGTTTGGTTAGCTTAGCATCTAACAACCAGTCTCACATATTGTGTTAGCTTAGCATATAGCAACCAGTCCCACATGATTGATTAGCTTAGCATGTAGCAACCAGTCCCACATGTTTGGTTAGCTTAGCATATAGCAACCAGTCCCACGTGTTTGGTTAGCTTAACATGTAGCGACCAGTCCCACATGTTTGGTTAGCTTAGCATGTAGCGACCAGTCCCACATGTTTGGTTAGCTTAGCATGTAGCGACCAGTCCCACATGTTTGGTTAGCTTAGCATGTAAGAGTTTTTTTAAAATGTTTTGACAAAGATACATGTCACTGTGATGTGTTTAAAACATCTGTAAGTGTAACTGCTGCTGAAAAGGAGAGTACTTTAAATAGGGTACATGTCATATAAATGCTTTAAATACATGGAATAAATAAATATCAATAAATAAGTTCATGATGAGCAAAGTTATAAAATATTATTACAAAATGTGTGAGTGTAAATTCCTCCTCTGACGGTGCCTCGTTGTCCGGGCCGTTCCTGAACGCAGCTCGTGTCTCCGCGCTGCATCAGCTGCTCTCTGTTTGTTTACTGATTGTGTATTACGCATGGTCTTAAACACCGAGCTTAGTTCTGTCTTCGCGGAACTCGGTTCTGTTTTGCGGAGCTCCGGCGGAACGAGTGATGTAATGTTGCGCCCCCACGGACTGATAACAGGGGAGAACATGCATGAAAGGAGGAGGTATGAGCACGTTGTCTTCAGCTCCTCTAAAGATTTAAATTAGTTCATTGAGTTGTGAAACTTCAAGCAAATCCCTGTTAGAATCTCCTTTTGTTACAAGCAGCCAACGAGGTATTGTATTTTTGTAATTTGATTTCTTTCTAAGTGTTTATTGATGCAAAACAATGTCTGACGTACTGTATTGTACTGTATTTTTCTAAGTTCTCACGGCGTGGATGGTGTGTATAAGCCAGGAGGAGGCATCAATAAACGCCCGTTTTCCAAAAAAGAACTTTCCTGTGTTGCCGTGTATCGAAAGGAGTTACAGTAAGAAATGTCATCTATTTCAGGACGGTTCAGTGACCATATGTCAGATCACGCCGTTCAATCAGCGCGCACACACCTGAACACATGATGCTGATTGGCCATGAGGCGAGAAAACAGCACAAACCACGCCCACATCACATTTTGCTCTGGTGGATGTATGAAAAACAATAAAACTGTTTATTAAGGTTAAATAAATATGTAAGACACAGAAATTCAAAATTGGTTTGTTTAGTTTTCTAGAACATAGAATATCTGAAATAATTCAACAAAATATAAAACGTAACAAAGCTGAAGGTGTGAGTGTAGCTGCTCTAACCTGAGGAACACCCAGATCTGTAATAACACGGGTGAGACTAATTAAAGAGCTTTTAAACACTTTCACATTCTCACAGAAGACGCCCTGGTGTGGTTTACCTCCTCACAGCCTGCAGCTCACCTCACTACACACATTAGATAGACAGCACCGCTACATGCTAAGCTAACACAAACATGTGGCTATTACACTTCAAGATCTGTTCTATACACTCTAGGCTCCGCCTACATCTCAAACAGTTCTCAGGGCGTCTCTCCTGCTGGTACATGCTGAGGAGTTGCTATGGAGACGCAACAAAACCAAAGCAACAAGGTTGTTAAGCACAAACAGAGGGTCAGAGTGTGTGTGTGTGTCACTGATAACAGGCTCTTATTTCAACACGCGCACGCACACACGCACACACGCACACACGCACACACGCACACACGCACACACGCACACACGCACACACACACACACACACACACACACACACACACACACACACACACACACACACACACACACACAAAAGGGGGCGGGGCTTCACATAGTCTACTGTGTAACAACTTTAAAATCAAATCCTCGTGTTGAGCAACAATAACGAGTCGTGACAACTTGTTCACTTCAGACACAAACACACACTGTGTGAGTTAATAATCATCTAATATCAGCATTAATCACATCCTGCTGTGACTTATTATTTATTGATAAGTGATTTTACTCAGAACAATAGTCAGCAACAGCAAGGATGAAAATAAAATGATTTATTAACCAATGTGTAACAGACATTTTAAATAGAAAGATATTCTAAAATAAAAAAAAATAACCCACATAAAAATATCAGATGCAGGTTGATATAATTCAATATAACATTATAAACAGAAAACACAAACAAAAACATACGAAAAAATACAAAATAACTAAAAAAAATTATTTTTAAATTTTTTTAAAACCTCACAAAACTTTTAAATGTGAATATAATGAACATTTCCTTCAATGGTTTTGTTAAACAACTGAGGTTTTTTATACACAAACTTTAACATCGTCATCTCCATGTTTAATGATCACATTTCATCAGAAATTATAATGTTTGGAAAACAAACAAAAAAGGTCAGAATTAGGGGTGTCCTGATCCAATATTGATATCAGATATCGATCTGATATCAGCCAGAAAACAAATATACATTTTATCGGACAGCATCTAAAATCTCAGACGTGTTGATTGATCACATGATCAAACCTTTAACATTCCACACTACAAATAAGTCATAAAAGTATGTGTGATTCATGCTGATATCGCATCAATATCGGTATCAACCAGTACTCAAGGCTGTAATATCGGTATCGTATCAGAAGTGAAAAAGTTGTATCGGGACATCTCTAGTCAGAATTACATAAAATGGTGAACTTTATAAGTAAATCATTTGCTGTGGATACATTAATACAATTAACATCATAATAAAACATGGGTACATATACATCATAGAGCAGCATCATAAATGGATAATAAACATTTTAAATCCAGTAACTAAAAGCTCTTCTGTAAAGTGGAGTCTGTTTAAAAGTAACCACACAGTTGAGCTCCCTGAGAGACTGGTGCAGGTTATTCCAGAGTCTGGAACACCAGGTCTCCTCTGGTTTTACATTTAGTTCTAGGGTCTTTAGGAGACCCTGGTCTGAAGACTGAAGACTTCACCCTGAAGTGTAGGGGTACAACAAGTCTGACCATGTAACGCTCATGTAATGTAATAACTAATATTTATAGTTTATTCTAAACTTCACTAGAACCAGTGCAGAGTAGAAAGAATGGTGGTAATGTGGGATGTTCTAGAAGCACCAGTTAAAAGTCTGACAGCAGCGTCTGTACGATCTGGAGTCTGTTTAGGGTCGACTTATTAAAACATAGTTCATGTGTGATGATATAAATGTGTGTATGACCAGTTCTAGATCTGATTTTAATAATGACTTTAGAGATATTTGTCAGATGATAAACAGTTTTTAGTCAGTAGATGACAGTGACCCTCCAAAGACATGAACTGATCAAACACAAGGTTTAACAGATGAGCCCAGATCACCAAGAGACTTTTAATCACATGATCAGAGTTTATGTTTTATTAGAATTTATCTGGAGATCCTTTGATGACAACCAGTTTTTGATACAGGATATACAATCTAACAACTCTGATAAAAAGTGAAATGCTGAGTCATTAAAGGAACAGTACAACTGGATATCATCAGCATAAAAATGATTAGACATATTTCAAAAGGCATCAGATACAGTAAAAACAAAACAGGTCCCAGAACAGAGCCCTGGGCTACTCCACATGACAGGTTGAACATTACATCATTAATTATATTAATATTAAAAGAGAGGGCGGTGTTACACCTGGGTGAGGGGGGAAGGGAACAGGGAGGAGAGACTCAGGTAGGAAATAAAAGGTGGAGAATAGTTGATTATTTTAAAGTGAAATGTGATGTTGTAGTTGTGTATATGTGACCAGTGTGAGGACTGAGTGGTTATGATTAAAACTGATATTTACTTTAAACCACTATATATTGTTATGTTTTATTGCTACTTATCTGTCCTGTACGAGTATATTTAAAGTTCAATAAATGTTAAGAGTTCTATTGGTGTATTTCATTTTATTTCTAATATATACATTTATATCATACGAGGGTTTCAATTGTCTTTCATAATCAATGAACTTTAGATATTGATCATCAGCTGAAACTTTTCGTTAAAAATCAGTCGACCTCTAATGTGTTTACAAACATTAATACTATCAACAATAATTAAATATTGTTTAAACAAACTCTTACACTTGTTATGTTCATTAGTGTAAAGTACCAGTAATTAGTGATGAACCGAAATGAAAATTTGTGGCTGAAGCTGAATAAAATATAAACACTTGGTCGAATACTGAATATCAAATGCGGTTGTTAAGTTTTTCACTATTTTTTTTTTAGTAGTGCATAATAAATAGCCTTGAATACATTGTTAGACGTTTTTTAAAGAAAGTAAATGTTTATTGAATATTCTGACATTTTTTTAAATATCCCAGTAGTTTTTGCTTTTCATAAAAAGCACAATAACATTTTTCATTTATATTAGTCCTTCAAATAAAACAAAACATTAATTCCATAAAAAAACTAAAGTACATTAAAGGTGAGGTATGATAATAAATAACATTCTAATGGTTTATCTACAGTGATAAACATCATTTAGTCTCATTCAGAGGAACAAAGTGTAAAAAGTTATGTTTCTTCTCTTGTTATTACATATTTTATAAAAAGTCAGCTTTAAACAGGACAGTTGGATTTTACCCACGTTGTCAGGTGATGTCACCTAACACGCCTCCTAGAATGTTAGCTCCTCCCTCTCCAACTATCTAACAGCTAAAACAAACACTGCTGTTTAATATAGAATATATATTATACTTTATTACCATATATGTAAATACAAACTGCACTACTTTTTCTGCTGCTGATCGTGTTGGGAGTCACTGCTTGGAGCCACGCCCACTGTTTACACACATCAGCTGTTAGCACTCCATGCTAATGCTACACCAGTCTATGCAGAGAGACCTGGTGTAGTGTAAGGAGGAAACAATGGAGATGTTTACGTATTCATGGCTCACAGCGCTAACAACGCTAACAGCGCTAACAACAAACTCTGTTGTGGAATTGGACGGTTTCCAACTTTTACGCAGTGACGGAGAGCGTTAAGGAGAAAGTCTGGATGTGTTTGTGTGTGGAAAGGAGGAGGAGCTGCTGGTTCTGCAGCAACGCACACACACTTTTCTGACTCTAAATCACTGCACGTTGTTTGATTGTGTCACACGCTACTATTCGGTCTTGCTTTTAACTCACTAAACCGAATGTTGCTTTTTTTGCAATATTCGGCCGAATATATTTGGTCACCCAATATTCGGTGCATCCCAACCAGTAATTAGTGTAAAGTAACAGTATTAGTGTAAAGTAACAGTATTAGTGTAAAGTAACAGTATTAGTGTAAAGTAACAGTATTAGTGTAAAGTAACAGTAATTAGTGTAAAGTAACACTGTCCCGTCTTTAAACCAGTGAACCCTCAGGTTAAAGTCCATTAGAGCGGTCTACGGCGCCATTCAGCAACTGTTCATGACAGATAACCATCAAAGCACCACTGGTACAACCGACGAGGAACGGAACGTGTTGACAACCACACGTCAAATGCGGAAGTACATTTTTGTTGCCCGGTGCAACAAGCCAATTGGTCCAATGATGAAGCTTCTCTCACTTCCTGTTTAGACGCCAATCAGATCATCCAATCAGATCATCCAGAGCCGTTTAGAGAAAGTTGTGAAAACAAAGTTCAAAATTCTTGACCGTCACATGATTCATGTCGACTCAAATAGTTCCTCAAAAGATTCAAATCCAACATAACTGGGATTTTCAGTAATTTTTCGTCAATAAGTGCATTGATTTACAATATTTATACAGTACACGTCATATGTATGTGTCAATTATGATGATAATAACATAATAATCCACTAACATGCTTTAATGCACACATCAATGGTTTAGATACACCGATAATAATAATGAATATGATCATTTAAATGTCACAAACTGTTTAATCTGCTATATTTTCATTGCGTGTCAATAGTAAACTGATCACTTCCTGGAACTATTGAGGCTCCATGAGACGCCATTGCTGTAAAAAAAATAACAACAACAATTCGAGTGAACGGAGTTGTCACAACTCTCTGTATACGGCTCTGATCACATCAATCAGATCATCCAATCAGATCACTCGGCTCATGATCTCAGAGTTACACACAGACCCAGGAGTGAAAGGATGAGTTTAATAAAGCTCGAGTTTCTGTTGTTCTGTGTGTGTGTGTGTGTTTTACACAAACTGATTACAAACGATGAGCAGATGAAAAGACGCCTCATCAGGTCTAACCAGTGAACTCAGCTAGGAAACACACGTGTGTGTGTGTGGTCTAACACACACACATTCCTCAGGGCTGAGGTCACAACCAAACCACCCCCCCCCCCCACAGGATGGTGACAACAAAAGCCACACACACACGCACGCACGCACGCGCACACACACAAAGTTCCATTTCTTTAAACACAGCCAAACAAACGTTTAGTCTTTGTTCTGTAGTCACTATTTATTACCGTAACTCCTAGAATACACGTGCACCTGAATATCATTCACTAAGTTTAGGATCGTCGTGAAAAAATAACTCAACAGTGAAGTCACACAAACTGAACTACTGGATAAAGCAGTAGTTCAGCCCGTGACCCCCAAAATAAAGGTCCCATAGAGCAGGGACCCCCCCTGTAGCTGAAGGTGGTTGAACACAGACATGAACATTGAAGAACAGTCATGTGGAGACAGGACCATCTATAAGGGGGAATAAAGGAGAGATTTTTGGGGTCCATCCATAAAGTCAGTAAAATGATGGTCTATTGTTCTATGAATCTGTGATAACCACATTTATTTATTCATCTGAATAATATCCACTGTTATCCAGGAACGTTTATTATTATTATTATAATCATCTTAAAGATGGAAATCATGGTTTTAATCACTAATAAAATGGTTCAAAGTGACTAAAAATGGTGGAAAAACAGGTGAAATGGGATTTTAAAAACCACAGAAATTGGTTAAAAGTTGTAAATTATAGTGAGTGTTTTTAAAGATGCGGCACGCTCACCTTCTGGTGTGTGTGACTCATTTATATGATTTTAAAAACATTGTTTTCTGTCAACAGCCAATCACAGGCTGTGTAATGGTCACATGACGTCTGCACGTGGAGAAAAGTTGGTCTTATGATGAAAACTTCTCGTCTTCATTTCAACATGTAGTAAAAATGCCTTTAGAATAGTTCAAAGAGAAATAGTGTTCCTGGACTGATTAATGATCGGAGCTTCTCAGCCTGTGGGTTGTTTCCTGGAGCTTTATTTTGAAGGGCATTCATTTTCTATGCAGTGCTAAATATGCAGCTCCGTTACCACAGCAACGAGTTATGCTAGGAGAAGTAGGTCACCAGTTACAATGGTGACCAAATAAAGCCGAACATCTGACCACAGACAGCGACTGTAGGTTAGCAGAGGCTAAGCTAGTTAGCTTTATTCAACACATTCTTATTTACATCCTTCAAATGTTACATTTTACATTTGTTTGAAACAAAAATGAACATGAATCTGTGCATCGTTAAGCATAATGTAGGACATGTGTTAATTAATGCTCCTTTAAATGCTGCTCGCAGAGCTAATGCTAACACTGTCGCTAACAGAGGGATGTTTAGTGAAGTGAAGCAACAAAGACACTTTCTGCTCAGGTTTGAACTCAGGTTACACATGTGCATTAGCGTCACTTTATACCGGGAACGCACGCTAAGTTAGCATCACTTTCAGCAACTCTTTGTAATCATCGTCCAATGAAAGTGGAGCTGAGCGGAGCTCCACCCCTTTACCCCTAACCCTGCACAGCCAGTGTTGTGACGTGTTAAGCTAACCAAACATGAAGGCCTGGTGGCTACATGCTAAGCTAACCAAACTTGAGGGGCTGGTGGCTACATGCTAAGCTAACCAAACTTGAGGGGCTGGTGGCTACATGCTAAGCTAGTCAAACATGAGGGTCTGTGTGTGGAGTTCCTTTAATCTCTGAAGAAGAACAAGTCCTCCCAGTTCCTGATGCACTTGAACGCACAATGAAGCGTTTCCTTCTCCCTCCTCGTCAACAGGAGGCTTTGTTTACAGGGGTTACCATGACAACAGGAGGAATGCACCTCACCGTTTGACCTTGAGAGTGTGTTGATATCAGTGTGTGTGTGTGTGTGGTATTCCTCCATATCTAGACGACCAGTCAGGACTTCTGTTATCTAACTGTGGAACTGCTGGGTTAATGAACGATCAGAGTTAAAGAGTCGAGTCTTTATAGTGAATCATGACTCACAGATCCTCTGAGGTTTAAATAATTCAGATTAAACACTACAATGACAGTTATAGAACCCAGGAGGACTCAAACACAGAATAAGTCAGGACTCAAAAGCACATTTTGTTTAGAATATTTTCGAGACGGTGACCTCTTATTTTGAAAATAAAACACTTCCTGCCTGTATGACACCATTAGCTGAGCATCGACCTTACAGGGACAGTGAACGCATCACACCGCCAAACGCACACACAGCCAACACCCTTATTACACAACACACACACAGCTTTACCTTCCTGACCTTGTGAAACTGAGGAGGAGTTCAGGAGACGACGCTTTCAAAATAAAGCGCAGGCATTCAACTCGAGGTCTGCAGACCAAATACGGCCGTCACTGCATCCCAACGCGGCCCAGGATTCAGTGTGAACAGATGAGGGATCATCCAACGTGTTTCTGGGACTCGTTTTATACTTTTGTTGTTTCGGTTCATTTTCATTTGTTACTTCTGTGTTTTTATTGTCATTGTTAGACAGTGTTATGATAATACTGGTTATCGTGATATATTGTGACTGATTTATAACAAATAATCTCATAAAATGTAAAAAAAAAAAAAAACTGATCAAATTTAATCCTGGAGGTACTTTGTTTTCTGTGATTTATCACGTGAATGTTCAGGGCAACATGCGGCCCGGGGCCCACAGACGGCCCTGAGTCTAATTTGTGCAGCCCCAAAATAAACAATATTTCTCAAGACAGAAAAATACACAAAATGACATCATCACATAAAAATGAGTCAATGAGGAGAAATATAGAAAAGCAACAAACATGCAAAGAATGATTTAAATACACAATAAAAATACACAAAATGACACACACACACACACACACACTTGATCAAATGTTTTAAATATGTTGAAGAATTTCACTTCTATTATTTTACTCTTTTTCAAGCTTGACACATTTTCCCACGTTTGCCTCACAGGGAGGTGAGAAATGTAACACATACACACACACACACACACACACACACACACACACACACACACACACACACACACACACACACACACACACACACACACACACACTTTAAAAAGTTGAACAGTAACGATAAACAATAATTAAAAAAACATTTAATTCCCTCATTTCACTAAAACTATTGACATTTGATGCAAATTTAAAGCAAAGTAAATGTTGATGTTCAGAGTAAATAAAAGGCTTGTTCAAATACGCATTAAAATGTAGGAAAAGTGAATAGTTTGGTCCTTTATAAAAAATAAAAATAAAAAAGGTGAATTAAAGTCTTTGTGAGAATAATCATAAATAACAATGATCGATTCTTTTCTCTTTCGGAGCACCGCCCCCTGATCAAACCATTGATTTTCCTAAAGTTGGACTTTTTGTGAAGCTAAAATATAAAACTAGGTTAAAAAACGTATTAAAAAAAGCTCAAATGTTCAATGTCTAAGACTTAAATCAAATTTAAGTTTTTTTTAATGGAGTTAAAGGTAATAATAAACCACCATGTGGGCGGAGCCAAAGGCTAAACCTGCTGAAGAAGTCTTTGAGTTTTAATTTTTATTTTATTGTTTATTTTTATGTTAGTGTAAATAAAGCCGCATTAAAGTCAGAAACCAAATCAATCTGGAAAATAACTGTGAAGTTGTTTGATGACAAACCAGTGAAGAAAATAAAACATTTAATTTCTGTATTTTAAAGGGATTCGTCCCTGACCTGGTGGTCTCATCATTAGAACCAGTAATATTTACACATTGAACCTTTTAAAAGAAGCACATTTTCTGAACAGAGTTCGCACATGTCTGGTTTATGACGCACAGGTATCTACGGTCACGGCTACACCTTCTTCAAAGTTCTCAGCTTTAAATCAAACGTGATGTTTTCATTGTTGTTTGTGCTTCATGGAGACAAAGTGAACCTGGAGGAAAGTCACGATGTTCTGGTGTTTGGTGAGAAAAACGCGTCAGAGTTTTGAACGGAGTTCTGCACTCACCGATGGACACCAGTTTGATGTTCTCCTTGTCCAGGAACTCCAGCGCCACCGACACGTTCTCCAGCTTCATCTGCCTGAAGTTGGGCCTCTGGTGGTACTTCCTCAGCATCTTCTTCTGGCTCAGCACCTCCAGCAGCGCGATGAGCCGCAGTCCGTCTCCCAGGTCACACTGCAGGTCCGCGATCCGCTTGTTGGCCGCCTTCAGGTGCTCGTTGGTCCAGCGGGTGAACGTGTTCTGCTGGATCTTCTTCCACGGCGCGTCCTCGGCCAGGTCTCTGTCCGTGACCGGCATGGTTCTGGTTCTGGTTCTGGTTCTGGTTCTGGTTCTAGGTCTAGGTCTAGGTCTAGGTCTAGGTCTAGGTTAGGTTAGTCCGGGTCAGACCTGATGTGTTTCAGCTGCTCTGAACTTTTTCTCAAACTCTGCGAGACTTTGAAGGCGCTGCTGCGTTCAAGCTCCGCCCACTCTAAGTTCCGCCCACTATGTGCTGCTCTTCATCTAAACACCGCCCCCTGTCGGTCACATAAACGATCTGTTTAGTATTTATTGATTTTTACACGTGATCACACAAACTTTTTGTAACTCGATTGAAATTTTTGAAAAACAATTTATTATGTAAATTATGTAATGTATGTAATGTAAATTTAAAAAACAGAGCCATGTTTATTACGTTTTTAAATTAGTTAATATATACTGTGTGTATATATACAGTATATATATACTGTATAGATATATACAGTATATATATATATATATATATATATATATATATATATATATATATATATATATATATACTGTATATATCATCCAATCATCGATCTATCATTTTTTTTCATGGTCCTCTGCTTATGTATTTTTCAACAAACAATCAATAAATCATTGTAATGTGTTCTAATAAACTATATCAGATGTATAATACATAGACATGTTGAAATAAGGGAAAATGAAGCATTAATAATATTATAGACAGTTTATTTATCTACTGTCATTACAGTTGTAAACTTAAATAGTCTTGTAATCACCACGACAACGTAACAAAATTCTGCCAAACAGAATTAAAAACTAAAGTGCAGGAAAAATAAGAACAAATATGTGTTTAAACAAATCACACATTTTTTAGGTCAAACCAAGTCCCAATAAACACAAAATAAACAAGTTTTTGTTCTTATTAAACCTTGAGAAGGAAACCAAACTTTTTGAACACGAATAAAAACATATTATATTCAGTCAATAACTGCAACACAATAAACTTATTGATCACATCACAGTGAAATGATTTCCCCTGTATTTCATGTGGGTGGTCTGGGAAGCACATTTGGGGAGGAGGTCATCCTAATCAGGACCAGTCAGAGTCCAGAAGCTTCATTAGAAGATAGCACCAGACACATCAACCTATCAGAAGCCTCGGCACACAGTAAACAGCTGGTTTCCTAGGAAACTCAAAGTGTGGTGTTATCAGTTTATTCTCTTCTTCCTCAGCCAGTAAGGTAGATATTAGGGCTGCACATCTCCCTGTGATCAACGATTCAATATACATCTAGATACACACGCTACGATTTGATTCAATCACGAAATCATTTTATTACTGACCAATTCTATACAAAATGATTCCATACAGTGTAGGAACTATAAAATGTGTTTCTACGGTAAATATTTGTTATAGATATTTTATAAAATAAAGAAGCCAATTCTAAAGTGACAGAAAATCCACGTCAATGTATTTATTTTTAGACATGGACAAAAAAAAGAAGCAACATTTCAATGTAAACTAGTTACACACCTATAAACAAACCATATAACAATAACTGTACAATGATCACCCCTAGTGGTCATTATCTTAACATCTTAACAATGCTCAACACAAAGTGACACAAACATTTTTTTAGAGAAAATGATTACATTACATATTTATATGTATAAAATAAATTAAACTGCTGTTTTTTGACCTGGGAAAAGTGAATCTGGTCCAAAGTACAAAGTCGACTGCCCTACATTTATATTCTCACATTACAGTTAAATTAACAATCATTATAGTTTTTACCTCACACACATTAATGTGGTTCACTTACAGTTTTAGATTATTTATTTAGAAGGGGGGGGGGGGGGGGGGGGGGTCTCCTTTGGTAAAAGATGCATCAGCGTTTCCTAGGCTAAAGGAGGGAACAGAGGATAGGAAAGGAGATAGGAGGGATCAGAGGATAGGAAAGGAGATAGGAGGGATCAGAGGATAGGAAAGGAGATAGGAGGGATCAGAGGATAGGAAAGGAGATAGGAGGGATCAGAGGATAGGAAAGGAGATAGGAGGGATCAGAGGATAGGAAAGGAGATAGGAGGGATCAGAGGATAGGAAAGGAGATAGGAGGGAACAGTGGATAGGAAAGGAGATAGGAGGGAACAGTGGATAGGAAAGGAGATAGGAGGGAACAGTGGATAGGAAAGGAGATAGGAGAGACTATTTGGATGCAGCTTCAGCGTTCGAGTTGTTTTTATAGTAAGTGGAGCTTAGAGACACTAACGTGTGTGATGCCGCCGACCGATTCCAAGTCTCGCGATACCAATCAATGCCTCTACAACCAAATAATCTAAGTATTTATGGCTAATTCCTATTGATTGAGGAGGTTGCTATCGATGCTGTCGTATCTCTCACTTGTTGAACCAGATATCCGGTTGTATCGGTTTATCGTTCATAACCTTAGTGGATAGCATGCATCAGGAAGTGGTTGAGCCATAGTTGTAAAATACGGGGGGATTGGGGGGTTACAGCCACCCCCCATTCTCAAACCTAGTTAATTTAACTCCTCCAATATTTTTAACATAAATTCCAAAACCTTTCATTTAAAATGTCCTACCTTGATGTGATATATTTTACAAAAAGACTTTGACATCTACAAGTGCCAGCTGGTCGCTACCAGGGACCCCGGCACCCCCTCAGAGCTGAAGGTCAATCTGGCCGATGTGCTGGCAGGATGTGACTGGAGACCCTCAGAGGTGGAGAGGCTGAGACTGGACCACCTCATTGTCCGGGAGCATTCACAGGCAGGACAGTGGGGGGGGGGGGGGGGGGGCAGTTAAAAAGTCAGCTCCTCAGGGTGGGGGTACCAGGTGAACATGATGCTTAGTAACCTGTTGGCCAAATGGTTCCCCAGCCTGCACCAGGGCAGTGGGATGTACGCCCCTGGGCAATTTGAAGGGGGGTGCCATCCCCGTGCCACTACATGACAGCACGAGTGACGGACCCCCCCCTCACTCTCTGCTCCACCAGTTAAGGTGTGGCCAGACCACAGGCCCCAGGGACGTGCCTGGGCGGTTGCTGGTGCCACGCCCCCAGCCACAGACCGACAACCAATTGCACTCATGCACCCCAACGATGACCTCATTTCTCTCCATGACCTCATCACGTTACAAGATCAGAGCCTTGATGTAATTAACATACTTCATTCAAGATCAAAGTACGTAAGTGACAACACCGCATTCTGAAAAGAACAACAACAACAACAACAACAAGTTCATTAAACTGGACAGACTTTAGGGAATGGATGAGAAAACAGGAAAAGAGTTTGTAGAGTGGGAGAAAGAAGACGTAAGTGATGATGATGATGATGATGATGATGATGATGATGATGATGAAGGTGATGAAGGTGAATGGCAGTTAGTCCAGAGGAAGAAACGTGTAAAGAAAGTAAATAAAAGAGGGAACGTTGCAGGGGAACGTAGAGGAGAATTAAAGGTATTTATTAAATATGAGGAACAAGGAGTTCCGTTCAGCGACTGTAATCCCACAATGCTCAACAACTTCATCAGTCGACACATAGGAGAGGTAAAAACCATCAAGATACTCAGGAATGGATCGTTACTGATTGTTTGTAAGGATAGAACGCAACAAGATAAAGCAATCGAGATCCATAAAATTGATGGAAGGAAAGTCCAATGTTCCCCGGTTGGAAATCTGCTCAAAGGAGTTATTACTGGGATCCCAGTGGGAATGTCTGATGACGATGTGAAGGACAATATAAGAAATTCAAATGTGAGTACGGTCAGACGTCTGACGGAAAGAAGGAATGGGATTACAAGCGATAGTCTCTCTGTGTTGGTTCTCTTTGATGTTGAAATACTCCCAGAGATGATTTCCATTGGCCCCACTTGCTATGAGGTCATACTTTACATCCCCCCGCCCTTCAGATGTTTCAACTGTCAGAGGTTTGGACACGTGGCAGATGTGTGCAAGGACAAACAAAGGTGTGCCAGATGTGGTGGAGAACATAACTATGGAGAATGTGACAAGGGGAGCAAACCCAAGTGTTGTAACTGTGGAGGAGGACATAGTGCAGCGTACGCTGGATGTGAGGTCAGACAGAAAGCAGCAGAAGTTCAGAGAGTACGGGTCACTCACAGACTGAGCTATGAAGATGCTCTCATTCAGGTTTCAAGAAACAACCCAGAACAATCAAAAAGACCAATGCTGCAGAACGAGAAGAAGAAGAAGGAAGAACATAAAAGCTGAAATGAAAGCTTCAAAATATTTGTAAAAGAGTGGATCTGGGAAACGTCTGTGGTCCTTCTACCAGTCTGTGGTCCATCTACCAGTCTGTGGTCCATCTACCAGTCTGTGGTCCATCTACCAGTCTGTGGTCCTTCTACCAGTCTGTGGTCCATCTACCAGTCTGTGGTCCATCTACCAGTCTGTGGTCCTTCTACCAGTCTGTGGTCCTTCTACCAGTCTGTGGTCCTTCTACTAGTCTGTGGTCCATCTACCAGTCTGTGGTCCTTCTACCAGTCTGTGGTCCTTCTACTAGTCTGTGGTCCTTCTACCAGTCTGTGGTCCATCTACCAGTCTGTGGTCCTTCTACCAGTCTGTGGTCCTTCTACCAGTCTGTGGTCCTTCTACCAGTCTGTGGTCCATCTACCAGTCTGTGGTCCTTCTACCAGTCTGTGGTCCTTCTACCAGTCTGTGGTCCTTCTACCAGTCTGTGGTCCTTCTACCAGTCTGTGGTCCTTCTACCAGTCTGTGGTCCATCTACCAGTCTGTGGTCCTTCTACCAGTCTGTGGTCCTTCTACCAGTCTGTGGTCCATCTACCAGTCTGTGGTCCATCTACCAGTCTGTGGTCCTTCTACCAGTCTGTGGTCCATCTACCAGTCTGTGGTCCATCTACCAGTCTGTGGTCCTTCTACCAGTCTGTGGTCCTTCTACCAGTCTGTGGTCCTTCTACCAGTCTGTGGTCCTTCTACCAGTCTGTGGTCCATCTACCAGTCTGTGGTCCATCTACAGTCTGAATGTTTTGTTGTGGAAAAATCACACATTCTATTCTTTTTTGTTTGATCTAATTAGAGAAATGTTGAGGACATTTCTACTCAGAAATAGAAACTTTACATCCAAACTGTTCAGTTGATCCCAGTGTTTATTAAAATGGAAGCACATGGAGTGAGTTAAACATACAAAAGAGGAAATATGAAAACATGAAAATGACATTAATGATGTCGTGGTGAATAACGTGGGATTTAGTGATAAAGTAGATCAGGGTTCTCTCCGGGAACTCCGGCTTTGTCCTGTATTCCCAAACAAGACTCAACTATAGAACTCACTCACACATGCTGTCCCCCTTTTTATGAGAAAAAGACTAAAGTATCACATATTGTGCATCTGTTTGTTAATAAATGAGCCTGTGTGGCATTTTGCATCACCACATGTTTGTCAGAGTTGTCTTTTTGGTCAGATTTAATTTGAATTAACATGATATATTTACAGCATACATCAGCATTTTGAGAAAAAACATAGTTTTGGTCCATATCGTCCAGCCCTGAGCTCAACCATAATTAACTACCACATTATCCACTTTGGATCTGCTCATATGTCCAAACCATGTAGTCTGAGATCATCCTCCTCAACCTTCATCTCTGACCCATTAATGGAGACGCCGCATCGTTACTCATTAATTATTCATGCTAACATCATTAACCATTGTTAAAATAAATAAGTTTGACTTATTTATACTTTTAAACTGGAAATTAAAATATCTATAAACCAATGGTTAGAATTACTCACAGACTGAAATCTGGAGAAATTAACTCCATAAAGAAGAATATTCCATTATTTAAGAAAAGCTGGTCTTTTTAATAAACCTCTGACAATGATTCCTATAAAGATGCAACAACCAATCTATGAAAATCAATTATTAAAAGCATTGGCAAACAATTTCATGATCGATTTGTTGAGTCGTGATTTATGTTGTCGTTTGATTCACCTACAGATTAGTGTGAACACGAGACACTTTCAGGTTAATCAGGGTTTAAATGTGCTTTATAGATAAACTACAGTATGTTTATGATTCACCCATTATTTTATTGACTGATTATGAAAATAATGGATTGTTGCTGCTCTATATTTCTACACTTACTAAAGGTGAATATGAACTGAAACGTGTTTTATGTCTTTTCATATATAAATGTAATATCCTTTTTGTACAGGTTGACTTTCACTCCCGTTTCTCATCAAGCATTTTGGTCTTTTTTAAATTTGCCAACAAACTATTTTTCTCACTATTTGCAGAATTTACTTTGAGATACAAACCATGTGTGTTGTCCTGTTTGTTTAGTCCTTTAATTATTGTTTGTGAAATAAATTAAAATAACCAATGAGTCAGCACTTATTCATCACTGTGAAGATTTCCAACGCTCGTGTGTGTGTGTGTGTCACTGTACACACCTTAGAAAAATGATAGTGACAAAAAGAAATCAAACAAAAGGAGCATTTAAATAAAACACACAACTATGACAGAATACACAAAGTCACAACAGAAAACACACTAAACAACAAAATACACAAAAACTAAAGGACACAAAACGGCAACAAATTGAGCCAAAAAACCTAAAAATAACAAAAATAAACACGTTGACACACACGTGGTTGTGTTGGCGTGTTTTGTCGCACACTTTGTAACAAATACTCTGACAACGTTGGACTAACAACAGTTTTTAATCCCACACACGTTTCAACACATTCTCAACTCTGAACCAAAATAAGATGATCACACATTTACAGTCTGTAGTGTCTTTACATGGCTGTGTGTCACACACACACACACACAAACACACATTTATCACAGGATGAACATGTGACGTTCCTTAAATGGATGTTTCAAGCCGTCGTCCCAAAGCCACAGACGGAGTCTGTGCGTGTATAAGTGTGTGTGTGTGTGTGTGTGCGTGTATAAGTGTGTGTGTGTGTGTGTGCGTGTATAAGTGTGTGTGTGCGCGCGTACAGACAGTGGTGTGTGTTGGTTTTTATGTGCCCCTCAAACCAAAAAAAAAGGTGAATAAAAACTAGTTTTCTTGTGTTTTTCACCCTCACAGAAGGAAAACATCTCAACAGAAACTGAGCCACACCGGGTCAGTCCTGATTGGTCGGTTTCCGACCAATCAGGAGGAGGACAGTTAAAGTGGTGTAACTTGTTAAACTGGTTTAACTAGTTACACCGGTTTAACTTGCAAACCAGATTTAACTTGTTAAACATGTTTAACTTGTAAAACAGGTGTAGCTCGCTAAAGCGGTGTAACTGGTTAAACTGGTTTATCTAGTTACACTGGTTGAACAGATGTTTAACCAGTTACACATGTAACTAATTAAACTGGTGTTAATAGTTAAACTAGTTAAACACTGGTGTGGCTCCCCTAGAAAAGAAAAACCAAACCCGTCAGAGACAAAAAACCCAAAGAATGAAGAACAGAGTGTGAGAACCAACAGAACCAGCAGAACCAGCAGAACCAGCAGAACCAGAGCCACCTGAGCTCCTTATAATCCCTCTACAGTTATATACACACTATGTACAACAGAGCAGTGTGTGTGTGTGTGTGTGTGTGTGTCAGGCTGAGCTGCTCTTGGAGAAGTTTGGATAAAGCACGACGGCCGTCACGGCAACCATCACAGCTACCAGAGGCATCCACGGACTCCACCCACCCTGTAAACACACACACACACACACACACGCACAGGTTAAACGTATAAACCTGCAGGAAACAGTTTTAAGAAGTGAGAACATGCAAACCTCCAACGTCTGAACACACCTGAAATCATCATCACTCTTTATCATCCGTTTTATTTATCTACTAATTTAATTCATTTACCATTTTTATTAATGTAAAGATATTACAAACAAATATAAGATATCACAACAACTTTATTTTGAAAAAGATTTATATTAAACTGAATTTAGGAACAAAAGGAGGAAAGATTCAAAGGAAAGTAAAGAAACCACTCATTTAACTTTTACTAATATATATATATATATATATGTTTTCACTGGCAGTTTTATGTAAAACTAAAGTCAAATCAAATGATTTTTCAGTGATTCTGAAGATGTAAAGGTGATGTTTTAAGAAGCAAACAGAGAAAAACCGACAGACAGTGAAGGCACCACGGGGTGGAGAACACGCAGAGACCAAACAACAACAAACACACGTCAGGAGAACCTCATCAGTTCCTTTCAAACTAAAACTAACAAACCAAAATAAAACATTAAATATGAAATGAGTTTGAAACATCAAATACTAAAGGAGCAACATTTACCATCTTTAAAACATCATAAATATATAAATGTATACACAGCTGTTTATTTGATATATTTCAGGTTTTATTTATTTGTCTTCATGTCTTGGTTCAAGTTTAAACGTTTCATGATTTGATTTAAATTTACATTTAAATTTTTATTCCTGATAAAAATCAAGAACTGTTTTCATTTGAAAACTGAATGTATAGATCTATTTCTATAGAATGTGATATTTCTATTCTTGCTTTAATTTTAAAACATTAACAGACATTTTAGTTTCATTTAGTTTAAGTTTCTTTACATCAAATGTTCTGTAAATAAAATAATAATGTATTATTTCCAGTATATGTCTATAGAGCAGTGGTTCTAGGACTGTTTAAAGGTTCTCTGTCTTTAGAGGGTATAGTGTGATGAACTAAGAACGAGGTTCTTCACACAATGAATAAAAGATGGAGGAAAAAGCAGAACAAAGAACACGAGCAGTGACAGGAACTCAGGTGAAGAACCAGACCCTGGAGATGAAACCCAGCGTTCAGACCCACAAAGCTGACCTCAGTTTGTTCTCAACAGTGATTGGTCAGAAATCTGGGGTGGGTGTGGCCAATCAGCATCCTGTGTGTGTGTGTGTGTGTTGTATTCTGTCCAATCACAGCAATGATCTGACTCAGAGTGTAACACTACAGTCACTACCACTCTATGGACAGGTGTAGTGACACAGACTGTAACCAGACTAAATGGTGGTCTGTTATACACGCTGCACACGTGTACACGCTGCACGCGTAAGTGCCTAATATTTTATTTCTAAGTGTTTACATGTCACGTAGACGGTGCTACATAGTGAAGGTCACCTGATCACTATAGGTTCACTCACTACACAGATGTGTCTACGTGTGACTGATATATTTATGTTTGTTAGATGTACATCCAGGTGTGGTGTAGGTGTGTATACACTTTGTGTATATACATTAAAGTGTGTGCAGACATTTTAACACATCTACAAACACACATGCAGACATGACTTGTGCATTGTGCCCGTCTATCTATTCTAAGTCTATAGGAAATGTAGATCAGACGTACAGATGTGCAGGGTACGTGTTCGTTTACGCGTTTGATTGACACAAATGCGTGTGTATGTGTGTGTTTATGTGTTGTGCGTGTGTGTATGTGTGTGTGTACGGTGTTGTCCTGACGCACTGATGAAGCAGCTGCTGATGTTACGGTTCTACTGGTGATCATGTTATCCTGTGACTGATTCTGTTGTAACAACCGTTTTCATCTCAAGTGAGTCTGTTGTGATGTCTACACAACATCAAAGCAGGGGTTCTCAACCTTAAGGTCAAGACTCTATTTAGGGTCACGAGACACTGGGAGGGGTCACCAGATGCCTTCAAGAAACTAAGAATATTTTATGGACTATTTATACCATTTTTCTGCATCTGCACCAAACTCACCATATTTGAATCACTTTTTCTTGCCGTATTTTTGCTCCTTTTAATGTATTTTTGCTACATTTCTCCTATTTCTGACACTTCTACATCACATTTTAATGACTTTTCTACACATTTTGTCCACTTTCCAGACATGTTCAGCACTTATTAACACTTTCTACCACTTTTACACCTATTGTCACATGTATTGACCCATTGTCACTTTTAACCACATTTCATGATTATTTTTGCCAATTTAACCACATTCAAAATTTTTAAATTATATCATCCCCCCGCCCCCGCAATATTGACACTTTAAACTAGGGATGTAACGATTATTCATAAGGCAGTTAAAAATCGATTCATAGGTATCATGGGTCACATCGACACTCTGAAAATTGAATCAGTACTTTTTTTAAATAAATATATTTATCCTTCTCTTGTCCAGAAGTGTTGGAGGCGGGCGGAATCTGCTACTACTTTCTTTGTGGCTGCCTTCTACTCTTAAACATGTTAATAAATGATTCCTTACCTCTTTAGCAAGAAAAGAATATCTGTAATATTACGTGAATATATGTAAAAGTCACGTTTTTCTATTAGCTCTGTCTGCTAGCATAGCATCTCTTCTTCACTGCAAGATATCTGCATGTCAACCGACCCCTGGATTACCAGCGCCCTCTGCTGGTCCAAACAAATATCTGACATAAATACAGTGCAATGACTGTTTTTTTAGTCCAATTGTTAAGGCACAAAATACATTTTCAGTTGCACTTTTAAAAATGACTATTATGTAGTTTTGCATTGTTTACTATAGAACCAGAATTTAAATTAATAGGCTTCTTCTTAATTTGTATTATTCCTTTATTTATTTCATTCAAGATTTATTTTTAGTTAAATTGCATTGTTTTGAATAGTTTATCAAGGGATTCTTTTGACAATTAAAAATAAAAGGAAAAATACAGTATTTTCATTTGTCAGCAGTCCTATTTTGTAAAATAAACCGTGAGAGAATCGTATCGTGAACCCAGTATCGTGAATCGTATCGGTAGTTGAGTGAATCGTTACATCCCTAGTTTGAACCCTTTTTACCACTTTTTCTCTATATTTTTGGCCACTCTAATTTGCAACTTTTATCACGTCTATATGTCCGTCAATGTGTCTGTCGTGTGTTTGTGTTTGTGCTGAGGTCAGATTTGCGTCCCTGAACATGGGGGAGGGGGAGGGGGTGGTCAGTACCTTTCTACCACAGCTGGCCCAAACACCAGCAGAGCAGAGCCAGGAGGAGGCCCGTGAATAAGGCTGGGACGGGCTGCAGGATGGACGGCTAGAGGGAGGGGGAGGTGTTGGGGAGGGGGGGACAATCAAAGAAAAATAATCAGCAGCAAATCAAAGGATGGAGCAGCTAACATACACACACACACACAAAATACACACAGGACGACAACTACAACACAAACACAAACATCAGGGACAGGCACTGGAATAAAGCTCCTTCAAAATAAAAGCATCATAACAAAGACTGAACTTTAAAGTCTGTAGCAGTGAGGCTGGAAGGTCACATGACCAGAGAGTGTCTGTGTGTGTATATTTGTAACTGTGTGTGTGTGTCTCTTCATGTGTGTATCTGTATATCTGACAGTGTGTGTGTGTGTGTATATATCTGACAGTGTGTGTGTATCTGTATATCTGACAGTGTGTGTGTATATATCTGACAGTGTGTGTGTGTATATCTGACAGTGTGTGTGTGTATCTGTATATGTGTGTGTGTATCTGTATATCTGACAGTGTGTGTGTATCTGTATGTGTGTATATATCTGACAGTGTGTGTGTATCTGTATGTGTGTATATATCTGACAGTGTGTATGTATCTGTATATGTGTGTGTGTGTGTGTGTGTATATATCTGACAGTGTGTGTGTATCTGTATATGTGTGTGTGTGTGTATATATCTGACAGTGTGTGTGTATCTGTATATGTGTGTGTGTATATATCTGACAGTGTGTGTGTATCTGTATATGTGTGTGTGTGTGTATATATCTGACAGTGTGTGTGTATCTGTATATATGTGTGTGTGTATATATCTGACAGTGTGTGTGTATCTGTATATGTGTGTGTGTGTGTATATATCTGACAGTGTGTATGTATCTGTATATGTGTGTGTGTATATATCTGACAGTGTGTGTGTATCTGTATATGTGTGTGTGTGTGTATATATCTGACAGTGTGTATGTATCTGTATATGTGTGTGTGTATATATCTGACAGTGTGTGTGTATCTGTATATGTGTGTGTGTGTGTATATATCTGACAGTGTGTATGTATCTGTATATGTGTGTGTGTATATATCTGACAGTGTGTATATATCTGACAGTGTGTGTGTATCTGTATATGTGTGTGTGTGTGTATATATCTGACAGTGTGTGTGTATCTGTATATGTGTGTGTGTGTGTATATATCTGACAGTGTGTATGTATCTGTATATGTGTGTGTGTGTGTATATATCTGACAGTGTGTGTGTATCTGTATATGTGTGTGTGTATATATCTGACAGTGTGTATGTATCTGTATATGTGTATGTGTGTGTATATATCTGACAGTGTGTATGTATCTGTATATGTGTGTGTGTGTGTATATCTGACAGTGTGTGTGTATCTGTATATGTGTGTGTATATATCTGACAGTGTGTGTGTATCTGTATATGTGTGTGTCCTCACAGAGCTGCTCTTGTCCTGCAGCAGCTCTAAGTTACTCCTGCACTGCTCCAGCTCTTTGTGGATGTTCATCTTCTCCTTTTCCGTCCTCTCATAGCGCTGACGGAGGTCTGACAGCTGACACTGTGTGTCTTCATACTATACACACACACACACACACACACACACACATGCAAAGAGGTCAAACACTCGCTATCACAGTAACACTTCTTGTGCAGGCAGTGTGTGTGTGTACCTCGCTTTGCAGTGTGTGTGTGTGTTCCTGGGCCTGGTCCAGCTGCTTCTTCATCCTGTTCTCGTCCTGCATGTGCCTGTTCTCCAGAGAACCCAGTTTGTCTTGCAGAACCTCCTCCCTTTTCTCTAGAGACTGGAGAGTACTGCTGAGGACCAGGGACTGTTCCTGGGAGCTACACACACACACACAAAGACACAGAAACACACACACACATCAGGTCCAGGTTGTGTTGGTAATGTATCCACTGTATAAGAGCACGTTTATCACTTCCTGTTCCTTTCACAATCAAACAGCGTCTGATCACATGACCTACAGCTTCAGTGTGCACCAATCAGAGTGCAGTGTGTGTGTGTGTGTGTGTGTGTGTGTGTACCTAGTGAGTTCGCTCTCCAGACGCTGCAGTTTTTCACTCAGAGTTTTGCGTTCATCTCTCAGAGCGTCACAGTCCTGCTGCAAACACACACACCTCTGCTGCAGAGCCACACACTCAGCTGTGACACACACACACACGCACACACACACGCACACAGAGTTAGGATATAATATCACAGTATACACTACATCCACACTTACACAATCATACGAGCTGTAAAGAACCACTCAACGAAGACACTCAGAAAACACACAAACAAAATACACACGCACACACACACTGACCCTGCAGCTGATTGGTGGAGCTCTGCTGCAGCTGCTGCTCAGTGAAAGCTCTCTGCAGGTTGCTGATCTCCTCCTGGTATTTGGAGGCGGAGCTTCTCCAGTGATCCAGCTCACTACGCACTGTGCTCAGGTCTACCTGCAGGGCGGTGATCTCACGCTCACGCTCTGCAGCCGCCGTCTCCATAGCATGACGGAGGACAAGGACCTGATGGAGAACATGTAAATACATTATTGACCTTTAGAGGAGGAGCAGAAGTCACTTCTAATGAGTCTATATATGTTGGATGATGGACTGTTGAATGCTGAAGTACTGTTGGATCCTGAGGTAAGGTTGGGAAATGTTGGATGCTGAGGTTATGTTGGATGTTAACTGTTGGATGCTGTGGTACCTCCTCCTGGGCAGAGTAAAGCTCTTCTCTGGTGCTACAGATGTTTCTCTCTCTCTGCTCCCTCAGAGCCTCCATGTCAGCCTGAAGCTTCATCAGCTGAGCTACACACACACACACACACACACACACACACACACACACACACACACACACACACACACACACACACACACACACACACACACACACACACACACACACACACACACACACACACACACACACACACACACACACACACACACACACACACACACACACACACACACACAGAGAGAGAGAGTGATGTACACGTCACACAGATGTGAGCAGGTGTGTGTGTGTCTCACTCTGCAGGTAGTGGATCTGATTGGTAGACTCCTCAGTCAGACGTGAGTTGTTGGTTCTCTCCTCCTCCAGCAGAGCTACACACACATGAACATTTAGATTAAAACACAACAACAACACGTGAGCTCTGATTCTCCCTCACCTGAAGAGACGTTATCAACACCAAACAACAAAACTCAAAATGGTTCATAAGTAGATAAATCAAGGTTGAATTACATATATATACGTATATATATATATATATTGCTAAATGATGGATGTATGGTTGGATGCAGGCGTCCATCCTCACCTTGTAGCTCCAGACATCTCTGTTTGCTGGTGTTTGCTAGTTCCTGAGCCTCCAGCAGCTCTCTGTGGAGGTGATGGATCACCTGCTCTGTGTCTGTAGGATGTAGACCTGCCTCATGGAGCTCTGCTACGCGCACACACAGACACAGACACACACACACACACACACACACACACACAAATGATGAACACATCCTGAGTCAGCTCACACTACAAAAGAAGCTCTCTACCTGTTGGTGTATGAGTTCAACCGGTGGCCGTTTTAACAGGTGGTCGTTATAACAGGTGATCAGAAAACCTGATCACCAGCTGAACCATGACACCATGACAACGGCCGTTTTAACAGGTGGTCGTTATAACAGGTGGTCGTTATAAAAGGTGGTCGTTATAACAGGTGGTCGTTATAACCGGTGGTCGTTATAAAAGGTGGTCAGAAAACCTGATCACCAGCTGAACCATGACACCATGACAACGGCCGTTTTAACCGGCGGCCGTTATAACCGGCGGTCGTTATAACAGGCGGTCGTTATAACAGGTGGTCGTTATAAAAGGTGGTCGTTATAACAGGTGGTCGTTATAACCGGTGGTCGTTATAACAGGTGGTCGTTATAACAGACGGTCGTTATAACAGGCGGTCGTTATAAAAGGTGGTCAGAAAACCTGATCACCAGCTGAACCATGACACCACATGTTCTCAACACTCGGTGTGAGTTAGTGTGAGCACTTCCTGTTTCACACGATAGGAACATTGCTCCATCCATGAATGAATGCCCTCCAAAATAAGAGTTTGTTTGAGTCACGTGTTCACCACGTGTTTCAGGTTAAAATCATTACAGCTGAGATTCAAAGTACACAATGTGAAAATGTGCAGGACTGTGGCCCTCCAGGCCCTCCAGGACCTCAGCTTTGGTACCTTTGAGCAGAACCGTTCTGTTCTGGGGCTCGTTCAGCTCCTGGTCGTCCATGTTTCCGTCTGAAACAAACAGAACTCAGTCAGACGACACCAGAACACTCCCAGACTCCCCGTAGCTCGTCTCACCCGATGTGTCGTCGCTGCTGCGATCCTTACTAGGACTCAGCGTGTCCGACATGTCCGACTCTTTGGCGTCCATGGGGTTGCCTGAGGACAAACGCACACAGGGGTCAAAGGTCAGCTCTACGTGCTTGTGTAGAACAGGAAAGTGAGTCTGAGTGTGTGTGTGTGTGTGTGTGTGTGTTACCTTTGAGTCGATCAGGGCTGGTCAGGATGTCGTCCTGAGCTGATTGGTTGTTCTGAAGGTGGGCGTCCATCACTTCTACACACACACACACACACACACACTTTGTATTAAGGACATAAATACGAGAGCTGGGCAATATTTTAAACTAAATAAAATCTGACCAGAAACACAATTCTGGGTTAAATTTACTGATGCAAATTTACAAACAGCTGCACAATATGTTCCACTTTTGGCTTTTTCTCTTCTAAACCAGTGGTTCTCAACCTTTATCAGGCCTCGAGCCCCAACATAAAGGTCTCAGAGAGCAGAGACCCCCACTGTAGCTGAACATGAACATTGAAGAACAGTCATGTGGAGACAGGACCATCTATAAGGGGGAATAAAGGGGAGAGATTTTTGGGGTCCATCCATAAAGTCAGTAAAATGATGGTCTATTGTTCTATGAATCTGTGATAACCACATTTATTTATTCATCTGAATAATATCCACTGTTATCCAGGAACGTTTATTGTTATTATTATAGTCATCTTAAAGATGGAAATCCTGGTTTTAATCACTAATAAAATTATTCAAAGTGACCAAAAATGGTGGAAAAGGAGGAGAAATGGGATTTTAAAAACCATAGAAATTGGTTAAAAGTTGTAAATTATTGTGGACAAAGACAGACAGGACCTTTTTCACCATTTTTTCTAAGTGTCAATATTGGCACAGTTAGTTTAAACTGGCAAATGGTGAATGTGGCTAAAAAAAGTGACAGTAATGGATCAATTAATGTGACATTAGGTGTAAAAGTGGTAGAAAGGGATTATAAGTAATGAACATGTCTGAAAAGTGGAAAAAATGTGTAGAAAAGTCATTGAAATGTGACGGAGAAGTGTGATGAAAGCTAAAATACATTAAAAGGAGCAAAAATATGTCAAGAAAAAGTGATGAAAATAGAATAAAATATAGTGAGTTTGGTGAAGTTGCAAAAAAATGATAAAAATAAGAAAAAATTCACTTAAATTATTCAAAAAATATTCTTAGTTTCTTGAAGGCATCTGGTGACCCCCGCCTAGTGTCTCACAACCACAAATGCGGCCCTGACCCCAAGGTTGAGAACCACTGCTCTAAAGGACAGCACGTGTGAGTGAGTTAAACAAGCATTTTAATACAAAACAAGCCATAAAATAAAAATATATCGATATAGGCGATATTGTAATTTTCTATATCACCAAAATAGAAAACTTGATACATCCTAAATCTGGATCTATTGCCCAGGCCTAATAATCAGAAGTACTATGTATTATACTGTATATATATATATACTGATAGAACTGTGTTCTCACCATCAAAGTTGGCCAGCTTGTGAATGGAGGAGCTGACCGAGTCCTTCAGCTGTTTGACGGCTGCATGGGACACAAAATACAGGGTGGAAACGGGATTGGAACCAGCAACCATCACACAAACAAACATGAACACAGTTTGTTCACTGAAACAAACAGTCAAACAAATGAAAATTCAATATTATTAACATTAGATGTTTCATCTTATTTTGAAATCTCGTCTTCCTTTCCTTCCCAGTCCTTATGAGTCAGCGGAAAGTTTCAGTTCCTAGAAAGTCCGACTCACTTGTGTGACAAAAATGTTCTGAGCTCAGAACAAACCAAGGACCGCCCACAGCGTGAAACTAGAACCAATAACCTCTACTCCTGACCAGCAGCAAACCAACCCTAACCCACCACTTCATAATATCTGTGACATCAGGAACATCTGGGCTCAGAGACCCTCAAACATCTGGACTCGTTACTGTCAGGATGTCCCAGGAACTCATCCAAAGTACTAACAGGTGTGAGATCACCTGTTTTTAACCCCTTACATCAGGTATGGACGACTATCCCAGTGAGGGCCACAACAATGTGATTGTATCTGATCTGAGGGCCACATTATCAACATTAATGTTAGCATTTAGAATAAGGACTGAGCATTAACACAGGAGGGGGGGGGTATGTCTTTTTGTTGTTTTGTCAGTTTTTAGTCATTATGTGTATTTGTATTATCTTTTGTCTTATTGTTGTAATTTTGTGTTTATACGTCTGTCAGTTTCTACATTTATGTTGTTGATTTGTGCATTTTGGGGTCACTTTCTGGGGTTTTGTTGTTGTTTTCTGTATTTTTCTGTCATTTCATGTCATTTTGTTGACAGTCTGTGTCTTTGGAGATATAGAGGGTTTTCACAGCGCGTCATCAAACAGGAAGCGGCCATATTGGAGGCACTCAGTAGGTAAACAAAGCAGATCCTGAGCGTGGAACAAGAGGAAATGGTGAATTATTGCCGTGTTTTTGGCTGTACCAATCAGTCAGACCGTGAAAAACAACTGGTCAGGACAGTGAGTTGTTGATAGCAGAGGCTCTGAACTCATTTTATAGTGTGATGATGATATAATTAATATCAAGCTACTGCATGTGGCATAATTGACTTAATATAATCACATTTAATATCCTGCTACAGTAGCAACACAGTAGTTAAAATGTAGAGCTTAAATGTAGAGTTGTATTTCTCATTGTATTCCACATCAAAAGTCAGACCTTTATCTAAAGGATGACCCAGAATGGATGAGGGTTAAAACCAGGGAGTTGATCATATCAGGATACGTAATAAACAGAAGACTCTCTGGGTCGTTATTGATCTGCACCACCAATAAACCTGAACATTTCACAGTCCTTCTCTGTGTACCTTTACATCTAGAACCTATTTTGAGGAGCTTTTCTGTGGTTTCGGACATTTATCCATCACAGTGTTGACCTCTGAGTGCCTCCAACATGGCTGTGCATCCGGGTTACTGCCCAGAACGTGACGTAGGTGAAAACCCTCTATTCTGTTTAATGAGTCATTGTGTGTTTAATGAGTCATTTTCTGTTTAATGAGTCATTTTGTGTATTCTTGGAATTAGTTGTGTTTTTGTGTACTTGGTGCATTTTGCTGTCAATTTGTGTGTTTTGTGTGTTAGTTTGTGTATTATGTTGAGTTTTATATTCCCTCCAAATACAATTTGATTTAGGGGCCACAAAATTAGACTGAGGGCCACATTATCAGGACCAGCTCTCTGTCTAACAGGTAAGAGTCTATATGACCCTATAACTCTAATGGGATGTTGTCCATCCCCCTCCACACATTTCTGTACTCAGAGCGACGGCCTTGGCCCTGGTCAGACGTTCTGGTGGCGTTGCTTTACAGGAAGCCTCCCTCCGTGGGCAAAGTAACGGAATTATTATTGTTTTTAACTTCCATGAGCATTTATAGCGTGGGAACCGACGCGGTGGGTTAAAGGTGTGTCAGTGTGTACTCACGCGCACACTCTATAAACTGTTGGAGTCGCGTGGAGTCTCCTCCGCTGCTGTTAATGTGACAGTTGTCTGACGGACACACAGAGAGTTTGGATCAACTTATTTACACTCGTCTGGTTAAAATGTACTTCATGCATGAGGTGGAACATCTACAATGGCAGCAGAAACAGACACAGAGAGGACAGATGATGGATGGATGGATGATGGTCGGATGATAGAGAGCATCAGAGAGAAGAAGACATCAGGCAGGACGTGGACAGACGCACTGAACATCAGACGCTCAAAGTCAACGCTGGGCAGAAACCCCAGAGATCAGCGGTCACCAACATGGTGCCCGTGGGCCCCAAGTAGCCCACATGGACCATGTGAGGGGCCCTCAGGAGCTCTAGTCACTAATGAGCTCCATCTAAAATCTGATTTACTTTGTGAGATTCAAACTCACAAAGATAAATACATGTGACAGATGTAGTTAATACGAGGTAGAGTTAATTACTGATACAGTTTGAATGTTTATTTTCATGGAAACATTGTGACAAATGTCTTTATTTGGTGTATGGGTTGTGGATTGTTATATATAATAATATGATATAAATAAAATGTATTTTTTTTAAAAACAAGGTGGATTTTACACATTTTAAGATGAGTTAAAAGTTATTTGTAGCTTGTAAAAAAGCAACGTGGGGATTTTCTATGAAATGTAGAAAATGAAATAATTGAATAAATTAAGAGAAATTGTTTGATGTTGAAACATTTCTGACCTTTTTTAAATACTTTATTATTATTTTAGCCTCTAATTAAAGTGAAACCATGAAAATGTGGTATTTAAGAACCTTTTCTAACTGGTCCTGTCAGACTATACAGTACATAACGTGGATGGCTGTTCATCATAGGAATGGGATCCACACAAGGTTCCTGCTGCTTAACAGAAGGTTTTCCTTGCCGCCATGATGAATTCATGTTGGGTGTGGGATACATATGTATGTGTATATACGTATATATGCATATGTGTGTATCCATAAAATGAAGAGTCCGTCCTTAAGACTGCTCTACTGTAAAGTGCCTTGAGATACCATTGGTTATGATTTGGCGCTATACAAATAAAGATTGATTGATTGATTGATTGATTGATACATATGAAGAAGCCAGGGTTGGGGTCAATTACATTTTTCAGTTACAATTATGTTTTCAATTACTCATGTTCAAGTACAATTTAATTACAATTACAGTCAACAGCATTGTTTTCCAATCACAATTAAATTACAATTATTTTTGTATCCCCAGAAAGTCAATTATGTTCTCAATTACTAAAGTTCAATTACAATTACTGAGTCTGAAATAAAAAAAAACATAATTAAAGTTAACCTTCCTCTTGTGTTAGCTTTCTGTTAGCATCTCTAATGCTAACGGGTCTTAAATCAGCTGTAAAATACACTAAGAACAAATATCATTTAATTTATTTCCTATCTATTGATTACCGAGGTATAGTTTTAATATTTATGGTGTGTGTGTCTGAGTCTTTTTTGTGTCAGTGGATTTACATTTATTTTAAATGATAAAATGTGGGAAAGCTTGATATGAAACATGTTTTAATAATCATTAACTACATATGTGTAGAACTGTAACATGGTTCCATAGTTTTGCGTTAAATTATAACTGACAATTTTCATACAAGTTTCTCTGCATTTACAATCACAAAGTCAATTATCTGAACTCAATTACAATTTAATTACAAATACAACAGCAACAGATTTTTAAAATTACTATTACGCCATCATTCTAATTAATGATCAATTACACAATTACAATTATAACTGACCCCAACCCTGGGAGTTGCCAGTTTCATAAAGGTTGGTGACCCCTGCCTTAGACCACATGGCCACGCCCACAGGGGGCACTAAACCTCTGACCAGAGACTAAACATGTTCAGTTTCAAAATGTATAATTCATTCCTTAAACTGATCATTTATTAGTTGGTTTTTTTAAACAAAATCGAGGAGAAAATATAATCTGATACTGAATGAAGCTTTAGAAATATGTCACATACTCTACCGTACGTAAACAGAAGGACAGAGAGGCTCTTCTTCACCTTCTGAAATATTTCTGTGACTAAACGCTCACCCACACGTTTAAGGACAATATCACAGACTTACATCTTTTTCATTGCTTAAAACGGTGGGATTAACAAACACACACGTCAAATCTCAAGCTAGTTAAGTGCATATATTCTATAAACTAAAGAGGTTTACATCCACATCTGTAACTTTTCCTGCTTTTTTAGATCAACCAAAACCAGCACAAATTGTTATTGTGACTGAAAAATGTTTACAGGCAGTGGTGGTGTATTACCTGTACATATATGACGAAAAGGCTTGATTATTATTATTACTATTTGTGACATCATCAATCACAGAGGCTGTTAAACTGTAAAGTAGTTCCATTTGTAAAATTAATATTTAAATAATAATGTGTTTTGTTAGACATCAAACTACCATCTTCCTCTCCGTCTGCACCGACCGCACCGTCGTCAGTGTCCGTATCCTCCTCATCCTCCTCTTCCTCCTCAGACGTCCTCAGGCTGAGTTTGTCCTTCTGAGCCTCCTCTTCCTCCTCCTCTCCAAGGGACACCAAGTCCTCCTCTGCTGTGCGACCACATCAGACAGACAATGGGACACGCCCACAGGACCCACAGGGGTCACAACCCCGCGTCACCACAGTGAGGAAGAGGAGGAAAGTTCCTTCATTGATTCCCATTTTCAGTGATTTCGTCCCACAGAGATCAACCAGTGAGCACCAGAAGGAGGAGGAGGGGGTGGAGCCAGACCAGAGCACACCCCCTAATGGGTTACACCCACAGACCAACACCGAGAGTAGAGACGGACCGTTAGAGAGAAGCATCTCCAGCAAAAATAACAACCTAATCTCCATCCTATTATTATTGTTGTCATTGTTGTTGTGACATGTTTATTGTTATTTTCACGTTGTTTTTGTGGTGTCGTTATTATTGTAGTAATTATCCTCCTCATTGTTGTTATGGTAATTTTTGTCGCAGTTTTAGGCCCCGTTTACAAAACAACGTTTTCTAGTGAAAACGCTAAAGTTTTGTAGCGTTTTGTCTGTCCGTTTCCACGGCAACACGTTTTCAGTGCTTGAAAATGGAACATTTGTGTAAGTTTTTGAAAAGGCTTCCCTCTACGTCTCCATGGTACCAGGAAACACTGACATGGTCACTGATAGGCTACAGAACCTCAGAGTGAGAAACACTGTTGGTGTGAATTTAACTGAACCATTTGTGTGAAAACATGTATCCATCTCTCTTATTTAATTTATTAAAAATACATTTAGTCCATTTAATTGATCATTTCCACTGATTAAATCAAATTGAGATTTTTTAACACTCAGTTTTTAGACTCTTCTTTTTTAATTTTTCATAAACATGTATTGATTTACTTGATTTTTATCCTCAACACAAAGTGTGAAGGAGGTTATAGGTTTGAGCTCCGTCCATGCGTCTGACTTAAAGGGAACACATTTTCTCAGGAACTGTTTATGATCCGATAACCAAATTCGGCGTGTGGCTTCAGGGTATCAATACCTTCATGAGTTTGAAAATGAGAAGTGCGCAAATATTTTTTATATATATTTTTGAGTTATTGCCCTTGTTCCTATTTTTTTTTTTTTACTCTGTTGGAGGTATCTTCAGCTTTTCTTAGAAAGTGTTTAAGATAGTTAGTAATTTTATGATGTGATAATATGTTCTTATGTATACATTTAAGTTCTTAGATTTAAGACATTTAGGAAAAGGCTGTGAGTTAGAATGAGAAACAATCTGGTGGAGGATATTGATGACTATGTCTTTTTGTTTATCATATGATTATATATTCTTTTATTGAATGAATCACTTAAATATTATCGTGTTTATGAAATTTAACACATTTTCTGTAAATCATATATTCACTATAATTGATCTAAAATGATTGTTAATGATTATTAAGTTACAAATTATTAGTTTTAACACAGACCAGCTCTTCTTATGAGTTCAACTTTATTCTAGTTCAGGTCTAACTTAGTAAATCTGATTAAAGCTCTAATCTGACTTGTGTGTCTGACTTTTACACCTCCATCTATTGGCCTGGCATGGTAACTACATGTTTACTACGCATTTACTACGCGGTTACTACGCGTTTACTACGCGGTTGCTACGTAGTTACTACATGTTTACTATGTGTTTACTACGCGTTTACTACGCGTTTACTATGCGGTTGCTACGTAGTTACTGCATGTTTACTACATGGTTACTACATGTTATTATGTGTTTACTATGTGTTTACTACGTGTTTACTACGTGTTTACCACATGTTTACCACGTGGTTACCACGCGTTTACTAGATAGTTATTACGTGTTTACTACGTGGTGACGACGTGTTTACCACGCATTTACTACGTGTTCACTATGTGTTTACCACGTGGTTACTACGTGTTTACCACGTGGTTACTACGTGGTTACTGCGTGGTTGTTGTTCTCGGAAATGTATTTTTATTTGGAGGATAAGCCCCTTGAGATGAATCATCTCATTTTCGAAAGGGTCCTCAAAAGTTCTAAATAAATATTGTTGTTTAAAAGAAAGTAGATAAACACACACACACACACACACACACACACAGAGTGTGTAACAGCAGGTGGAGATGCAGCATGCAGGGAGCGATGGTGCACGGCGGTGGTGAATGAGAGCAGAATCATGTGACTCACCCAGACTGTTGTTCTCCTTAGTGCTTTTCTCCTGCAGCTGCTCTAACCGCACTGTAAACCACAACAACAACAATAACAACAGAGACAAGGCAGTGACTGACTGAATCGTCCAATCAGCTGCCTCCGCACAGTGCTAGCATAGCGGCTAAGATAAGATAAGCAGGTGCACGAGTGAAGCATCAGAGAGCAAACATCCAAAGGCTGCAGACAGCATGTCAAACACAAGGCTCAGGGGCCAAACCAGGCCCGTTGGGGCATCACACGTGGTCCGCAAGTGGAAGTAAAAAAAATCACAAATGATTGTGTAAATTATTCAATAAATCTCAAATCAAAACCTGATGAGACTCCGCAGCATTTGCAGGTGCTCACAGTTTTCCCACGCCTACATCACACGACTGCAGTCACCTCAACTTTACCAAAATCCTGCATTTCCTTCCAAACATTCCCACACTATTCTTCTGATTTACACAAAATCACTGAGTTTTGAGCTGAACTTCTTACACGCGCCAACATTGAAAACCTCTAAAATCTGTGGCTCACTTCAGATCAAACTTTTGGTATTTTTCTTTATTCCACGGAGCATCGCAGTGGCTAATATCAAGACATCCTATAGCCTAGGATTCAAAAGTGGGGTACGGGTACCCCTAGGAGTACACAAATTGTCACATGAATAGAAATGAAAAACAGCTTGACAACATTTTAAACTAGAATATTAATGGTCCAGCAGTCAGGAGCCTCCATGCATCTGTTAGACTGCCCTCTAGTGGTGACACAGAAACATCAAAAAAGCACAAATATGATGAAAGCTACGTTGCGTTGCCATCATGTATGTGTTCATTCTCTCATTAACGTTGTAGAGAGTTGTATTTCACAGTTTCAGGGTAATCAATATGTTGTATATGTTGTACTGGTATATGTTTAATCAACAAATGATTGGTAGATTTATTTTTCTCCTAAAAAAAACAAAATGTCAGGAAACTAATTAATGAAATAAATCAAGTGATAATTCTGAGATGTTTCCTTGTTATAGATAATTACAGAAAATTCTTCTAAACAGATTTTCTTTAATTATATATTATTCCTCAACAGGATAGGTCAAATACGGAGATACATTTCACTGTAGGGCTACATTGAATATGACATTGTATTATGATGTTTTTAAAGTGTGCAGGATTAGGGGGTACATGGGTTCAGGTTAAATGTCTGAAGGGGTTCGGGACTGTGGAGAGTTTGGGAACCACTGATCTATGGGAGGCAGCAATGAAGGGGATGACAACAACACGGATACGATCCTGTGGGACTGATCATAGAAATAGATCTATAGACATACCTTGCAGTGCTGCTAGTCTCTCAGTAGAGAAGTCGTTGTCAGCCTGCAGAGCTTCTATCCGAGCCTGAAGGACCTGCTCCTTCTCCTCCATCTCCTCCATCTTCAGCTGCAGCTCCCTCTTCTCTGTGGCTCCACGCTGAGTCAGCTCCTCCTGCCGGCCCTCAGCCGCCTGAGGAGGAAGAGGAAGAGGAAGAGGAGGAGGAAGAGGAGAAAGAGGAGGAGGAAGAGGAAGAGGAGGAGGAGGAAGAGGAAGAGGAGGAGGAGAAAGAGGAGGAGGAAGAGGAGGAAGAGGAGGAAGAGGAGGAGGAAAAGGAAGAGGAAGAGGAGGAGGAAGAGGAGGAGGGAAGAGTCAGAGAGGACTAAGAGGAAGCAGAGGGAATGCTGTGCCGTGCGTAGGAACCTTAATCTTGTCTGAGAGCTCCTTGATCTCGTTGACAGCTGCGTTGTATTTGTTAGAAAGTTCCCTCAGTTCGTCCTGACCGCGCTCTGACATCTCCTTCAGGTGGGTGCACTCGTCCTCCGTGTTACTGAGAGAGCGCTGACGCACACACAAGTAAAAACACAGGTAAAAAAAAAAAAATGTTTTTCTGCAAGAAAATTAAAAAATTTCACTATTCTTCAAATCTCATAAAAATACCATAATATTTGCAATCACAAATTTTAGAACAATAACAAAGTTTTTTATTAATAAAGTGCAAAGAAAATAAACTTTTTCTATTTTTGATGCCTCACGGTTCAACAACGCCATCCCAGGGGTGCGCCCCGCAGTTTGGGAACAACTGCTCTACATCCATCGACACATAAATAAATTATTTTCAGTTGTGAAAGCAATTCTTTACATAAAAAACTGCATATTTTACCTTTAATTGTCATGAAAAGGGGAAAAAACTGTTGTTTTTTCAAACTTGTAACTTATTTTATGTTTTTTTTTTTAACCTTAATTAATGTGCACTTTAACACCAGATTTGTCATATTATCTTTAACAGAATCAGAAATATGAGCCACTCATGGTTATTTCTAACAGACGTGTGTATTTTAGAAACAAAAGTGATGGTAAATGTATTTCTATTATCCTGAGGGGCTTTTAAACCAAAGTGGACGTTTGCATCATGAGTTAAAGTGTAAAGTCACTATTATTCGTGTCGGGACTGGAGAACTCTGGTGCCCCCTAGAGGAGGCGTGCCCCACATTTTGAAAACCCCTGGTTTAGATCATTGATCATACTCACTATTCATTATATTTTCATAAAATGTATTCTCTTTGTAATTATTATTATATCTAAAATGCTCCTTTATCCATTATATTTATGTATTTATTACAAATATTTGTGTCATTAATTGAAAGACTTAATAACAATAATGGCTTGGATTTATTTAGCGCTTTTTTTGAAAAGACTCAAAGCGTGTGACAGAAACCATTATTGATTCACACCTGTCACTCACATCAGTCATACCGGTGGTGGTAAGCTGCAATGTAGCCACAGCTACCCTGGAGCAGACTGACAAAAGCATGGCTGCCCTTTGGCACCTACGGCAATGTGGGTGAAGTGCCTTTCCCAAGGACATAACCACAATGACTCTAAGAGAACGGGATTCGAACCCCCAACAACCCACTCTACCACTGATCCACAGTCTATAGCTCTGGTATCCAGATGTTTTTTATTTATTTAACACTAACATTTGTCAGTACTTGAGTCATAAAAACTAATATTTTTATTTAACTTTTTTAATTTTGTTTTATCTTTTATGAAAATGTATTGGTTTATTTGATTATTTATAATCCCATCATATGATTATAAGATTTTATTTAATATTATTGTGTTTAATTTAATATATTTATTATAATTGATCTAAAATGATTAATATTCATTGGGGTCTCAGTGACCCCCCCCCCCCCGGGGTGACGGAGGTCCTACCTCCACCTCAGAGAGCTTCCTGACCACCTCGATCTTCTCCTGCAGAACTCTTCTCAGAGACTCTTTGGCCGTGGTCTCATAGTTATGTTTGTCCTCCTGCAGAGCCAGGAGCTCCTTCCTGATGCCCTCCTCTGTCTGAGACTGAACACACACACACACACACACACACTCAATCATCACCATCACCATCACCAGGCGGTGTGAGGGGTACCTTAGAGTAGGCCTGGAGCTGACTGCCCATCACCTCCAGTCTGGACAGCAGACGGTCCTCATCAATCAGAGCCTGATGGACACACTTATTATTTATAATGTTCCACAGTTCATCTCACCTTAGAATCAGTCACACGTTAACACCATCACTGCTCCAACCATAACACCAACTAGTATGAGTACTAGTCACACAATTACACCATCGTGTATCAAGCTGTGACACCAGTACAACAGCAAGTGCTTTAATCTGATAGAAACCAGTCACAACATAACACGATTACCAGTCCACCTATAACACCAACTGGTAATGTCACAAGATGACGAGTCAAACCAATACACCAGGAGGAGTAAGGGGCTATGGTGACAGTAATCAGTCACAAGGTGACATGACAACTGGTGTGGTACTGGGTAGGAATGTACCAATACAACCTTTTCACTTCCGATACGATGCCGATATTGCAGCCTTGAGTATTGGCCGATATCAATATTGATCCGATACGCTATCAGAACGAATCATACACACTTTTATGACTTATTTTGTAGTGTGGAATGTTAGAAAAGGTTTGATCATGTGATGTTAGAAAACAATAGTCAGCAGCAGTAGGGATGAGAAAAAATGACTATTATTAACTGATTGATTACAAACATTTTAACCTTTAACATAATATCTACAGTATTCTACAATTGAACAAATATAACATAACATATATCAGATTTTAGATGCAGTCCGATAAAATCCGATATTTGTTTTCTGGCTGATAACTGACCGATATCAATATTGGATCGGGACACCAGTAGTACTGGGCTCTATGTGTGAGAATCAATCAGATCTGTTGATCAGTAGATGATCAGTAGATGATCAGTAGATGATCCAGGGTTCTCACACTTCACTCACAATGATTTTTTAAAACTTTCCAAATTTCCATGACTTAGTTCTGAAACGATCTATTCTACCAAACAACTGAGTGAGCCTTTCCAGTGTAAACTAGTGTAACTGGTGTCTGTGAGCGAGTCAGTTAGCAGCAAAAATGTGGCTCAGGAAATGCAAGTTGTGTCCATCGTTTATCATATAGCGTCGTACAGTGGCTTTGACCCATTTTACAATATTTAATAAATAACGATGAATCAGCTATTGAATGTAACATTAAACAACAACAAACTAAGTGCAACAATGTTTAATTATAACAATTAGCAGATACTTTTGTTCAAAGTGACGTAGAACAATGTGTATTAGCAAAGGTTGGATTTTAAACATTGAAATAAAATTCCAAAACTTTTCTAAAACAGGAAAATCATTCCATGACTTTTTAAGACTGGAAAATCATTTTTTTTCAAATTCCATAACTTTTCAGGACTTTCATGACCGTGTGGACCCTTATGATCAGTAGACGATCAATGAGCGTGAGAGCGCCCCCTACCTGCCAGCTGCTCTCTGACGCGTCCTGTGTGGACGTGAGGAGTCTCTGCAGAGTGGCTAACTTCTGCTCTAACATCTGCTCTCTGTGTAGAGCCTCCTTTGAAATAAAAACACAGATGTTACAGATGTTCTCAGGGTGTAGTTACAGCACGTGGCCAGCAGGTGTCAGTGTGTTACCTGTAGGTACTGGGAGAGCTGGAACAGTTCCTGAGAGTACATACTGGGAGTGTTGGCTGCAACCTGGAAACAATACAATCATTCATTCAATAATTATTAAAAATGTTTACTAATACTTTTTATAAACAGATTAATCGAACCAACAAATGAGAAAAACAAGAAAAATAGAAAAAACAATGAGCAACAAAACAAACTCCAAACAGACCACACAAAACTAAAATATAACAACTAAGCAATCAGGTAAAAAAAACATAAAAACAAACATAACAAACAGCAAAAACAAAAGAAAACTAATCAAGACAAATAAATAATAGAAATAAACACAAAATCAATTTAACTGAAATCATAAAAACAAAACAAACCACTTTACATATTAAAAATAAAAATAAATAAAGGAAGGGCTGCCAAAACAAAAAGTACAGTACGCAAAAACAACATTTTACTAGAAAACATAAAAACAAAACACTATAAAATATTAAATATATACAAATAAAAACCAAAAACTGCCAAAACAAAGAGAACACACAAACAAAACAATTAACTAAAAACTAACAAACAAAAACAACATTAAAACAGAAACAATAAACCAGTGGTTGATGGGACACTGACAACAGCATTAAAGCCGTGTGTGTGTGGGTGGTTGTGTGGGTGGGTGTGTGTGTGGGTGTGCGTGCGTGCGCGTAGCGATGCATTCAGTTGCGCTGACTCGGGAGAAAAAAAAAAAAATGCTACTTCATAATAAGCCTGTTTTTAGTTTGTGTGGTTGTGTATTAACCCAAGATAAAACACACACACCATTTTGTCTACAGGTAAACACACACACACACACACACATAGCCGCGCGCAAACACACACACAGATGCGCGCAGTCACGTACACAAACACACACACACACACACACACACACAGACACGTACACAAACACACGCACACACGCGCGCACACACACACACACACACACACACACACACACACAGACAGACAGACAGACAGACACATCCTACCTTATCCACAGGTAGCGGTAAAGGAGTCTCGATGACGCTGCAGGAAAAACAGAGAAAACAGTTGGTTGCCATGGAAACAGCAGCAGGCACGGGTAACCACAGCGACAGAGGAAAGGTCAGCTGACTAGATGATGTTCACCTCCTCACATGAAGCTCTGCTGTCCTTCATCATCATCATAGATTCATTTTATTAATCAGAGCAGCCTTTTTTTCCTTTTTAGGGTCATTTTAACTTTTATTTTGAAAAACAGACGGTATTTTTGCAAGTCATTTACTTCAACAACTGTCTTTAAATCGACCTCACGTTGTCTCCTGTTTCTTATATAATTTATATTTTGTCTCGTCTTATCCATCCTTTCATTAACTATGTCACATTTCCAACATATTTCTATCAAACAGGAGAACTTTTAATAAGTTATCTCAAATCTCCAGTTATGTAATGTCATGTGATTTCAGCTTAACGTTCCCATAGCTCAACTGAAACGTAGAAACATAAAACTAATAATAATAGTTGACTCAGTTAACCATATTTAACATGTTTGTTTGATGAAGTTTAATAATAATCAGTGATGACGTGATTAAAGCTGATGAAGTAAAATTAAAAACAAATTCTACTGTGTGCATATTTAAAATGATGTTAATGGTTTTATTGTTGTATTTTATTGTACTTTAATGTGTATTGTGCTTTTGAATGATAAGTATCTGTGAAACCTGAGAAAGTTAACGCTAAAATCAGAGCTCAGCACTAAGAGAATGAACAGAAAGACTAAAGTTTAAAGTAAAAACTATAAATAAAACACTTTAAAGCTAGTGTTGATCTTTGTCGTGGATAAAATGGTTTCTAAGTTCTTAGTGGTTAACCTTTGCCCTGACAACAGAAATACAACGTGCTAACAGTTAATGATCAACCAGAACAAATGCTGACACAAGCGTGAGAACAGGAGACTCGATCCACTTTGAAGCTCCGCCCCCTCATTGCCAAACAAGCAGTTGGTACGTACACTTTAAAGAAATCCTCCACTGTTTTTACAAGTGTGGCTTAAAACCTTCTAAATGTACTTACTATTAGATATATGTCTAACTAAACACATTATTATGGTCCATAACTGTTTAATTTCATATAAAAATAGAACTACTTTACAGTTTCAGACTTTAATGGAGGTCGTAGTAACACGCCAAAAATAAATAAACACAAAGAAGCATCCTACACCATCATACACACACTACCGTGGGAACAGAATTGTTCACTAGTCTTTTCCCGCTTACACCCGCCCTTTCCCCAGCCTCCCAGCCAATCAACACTCAGAACACATGTAAACAAAGACACACATTGGCAGAGAAAGCTGCAGTAACCATGATGCCTTCATGGCCGTGGGAAATCTCAGCATCAGTTAACCACTGAATACACACAGTGGAACATAACCAGAACATAGAACCGTTACAGTATGTAGACCAGACCAGGTGGTCCGTGTGTGGAACACAGACCTGACTGAAGAACCAATCATATTTGTTCTCTGAGCAAAATCAGCAAATAATCATCAGTGAATGTGAACAACTAAACACAACACAGTTAATATCCTGTCACACTACTAACAGAAACACTTTAGAAATGATACCATAACAATATAGAAGTGTTTTTGTGTTTATTAAATAAAAAAAATAAAAAGAAGAAGAAGAAAAAAATATAATCTTGAAGCTCGACCCAAACTCGACTCTAATGCGTGACATCTCGACCCAACCCAAATTTCAGGTCGGGGTTGGGTCTAAAATCTAACTTCTAATTCCCACCTAAAAGGACTTCTATTTCATGATTACTGTCATTGTTCTGTTTCTGTAAACCAAAGAGGTTCACATCTTAAACTTTTCCTGATTATTTAGAGCAACTAAAAGCAGCACAAGTTGTTATTTTGACTAAAAAGCTCCTCAATGATCTAAAAATCAGGCTGAACGTTTCACTCCAATAGAAAACAATGGGATGTTTACAGGAAGTGGGGCCGTGTGACATCATCATCACGTGATTTCAAGAAGATAATAAGGACATTTCCAACATTTTAGATCACATTTGAAAAAACAGTGAAGGATCCCTTTAACAAACAGTCACTGACTCACTGACGACACACCTCACTGCTGTCTGTCAGACACACACGCCCAGTGACGCTGACACACGTCTTTACAATGTGGTTGAGTGTCACTCAGTCACAGGTTAAACCACTGGATCACACACAGAATTGAACCAATCACGGCTCTCACCTGGACTCAAACTAGAGACCTGTCACCTGGACTCAAACTACAGACCTGTCACCTGGACTCAAACCACAGACCTGTCACCTGGACTCAAACCACAGACCTGTCACCTGGACTCAAACTACAGACCTGTCACCTGGACTCAAACCACAGACCTGTCACCTGGACTCAAACTACAGACCTGTCACCTGGACTCAAACCACAGACCTGTCACCTGGACTCAAACTACAGACCTGTCACCTGGACTCAAACCACAGACCTGTCACCTGGACTCAAACCACAGACGTGTCACCTGGACTCAAACTACAGACGTGTCACCTGGACTCAAACTACAGACGTGTCACCTGGACTCAAACTACAGACGTGTCACCTGTTGGGAGCACCTCGTTCAAAGTTCATCAGTCAGAAACTTTACTCCGTCTGCGTTTGTTCTTCTTCTCTTCCTCTAACCAACGTTTGTTTCTCCTTTAACAAGTAACCGTGGCCCCGCCCCCTCTGCCCCTGAGTCAGTCACAGACCACTAATCCCAGCACTGTGTGTGTGTGTGTGTGTGTGTGTGTGTGTGTGTGCATAAATCACAGAGTGATTACACAGAACAACATCCATGCGATCATCAGTAAATGAACAGCCCACTCTCTTCTTCTTCTTCTGTGGTGGTTGTGAGCATTGTTAACGTTTAAACAGTAAACACGGTCACATGATCACGTGTTCTTACTCGCTTCGTCGCCGTGCCTCCATCCCGTCAGGCAGGAAGAGTTTGATGGTGGACACGATGCAGCCATGAGTGACTGTAGAGGAAAGAGAAAGGGGGAGGAGTCAGGGTTTAGACATTGAGCAGTGACTAGTTTACAGGAGTGGACAGACTAACAAGCAGTGGTGTAGTGAACCAGCTGGTGATCGTGTTGACTGCTGCTAACGTTGCATTTTAACTCCATTCATAAACCAGAGGTGGCAAAAGTACTAGTACTCAAGTAAAAGTATAGATACTTGAATAAAAAATGACTCTGGTAAAAGTAAAGGTATTGAAGTTGCTCCCTTACTTGAGTAAAAATGTAAAAGTAAAGAAGTAGTAAATCAAATGTTTCTTCAATAATAAGACAGGGTTTTAAAGCGGTAAATTACATATATTTTATTTTTTTAAGAACTTGTAGAAAACTGGTACATGGAAATAAATTAAATCTGTTACCTTTGAACACCTGGAGAATTTAGCTCTCATTATACAGAAAATGTTTAAAGAAAATAAAATGCAAATGCTCAAATAAACCTAGAGCAGCTTTGATTTTAACAGGAATCTGCTTAATAGAAAATCTTTTTACATTTAAAATAAGAGGGGTAGGAAGTACATATATTTGTTTTAAAAAGTAAAAATAAAAGCAAAAAGTCGGCAAAATAATAAGTACTCAAGTAAAGAGATACCATAAAAACTCTACTTAAGTACAGTACCAAAGTGTTTGTATTTCGTTACTCGTCTCCTCCGTCATAAACACTGTCAGTTCCTGCTTCACTTTCACTTCACATTCATTCATAAAGACGACAAGCTGGTTTCACTCATTAATCATGTTAATGAATGAACGCTGAGTTATGAATTTGTGAATGTGACTGGGATTAAAACAGGACGATAGGAGGAAGTAAAGTGAGAATATCTGAGTTTAAATGATTATGATCTGTGAACAATGATGTGGAGGAAGTCTATAAATCACTTATTGTTCGGCACAAACACAGAGGTTATAAAATGCAGCTTAACCACAGAACTCACATTATTTTCAAACTGCAATGTATTGTGGGATTTGGAGTCCCATAGAAAAAATGTTTTTAATGTAAATACTTGAGTACTTTCACTCATGTAATATTTTGACTTTGAAACTTTAATTTGTATTGAGTAGATTTTGACGAGGAGTATTTGTATTTTCATTAAAAGGTGACTACTTGTCCACCTCTGCAGGTGATTGAGGTAAATCCGCCATTGAAACTGCTGCGGCAATAAACGGCAGTTACCCATGATGCTTTGGTGCAATTTAGGATGGTGGATCCCAGTCCCATGCGTTTGGTTAGCTTAGCACGTAGCCACCAGTCCCCTACATGTTTGGTTAGCTTAGCACGTAGCCACCAGTCCCCTACATGTTTGGTTAGCTTAGCATGTAGCCACCAGTCCTTTACATGTTTGGTTAGCTTAGCATGTAGCCACCAGTCCTTTACATGTTTGGTTAGCATAGCATGTAGCCACCAGTCCCCTACATGTTTGGTTAGCTTAGCATGTAGCCATCAGTCCCCTACATGTTTGGTTAGCTTAGCATGTAGCCACCAGTCCTTTACATGTTTGGTTAGCTTACCACGTAGCCATTAGTCCCCTACATGTTTGGTTAGCTTAGCATGTAGCCACCAGTCCCCTATATGTTTGGTTAGCTTAGCATGTAGCCACCAGTCCCCTATATGATTGGTTAGCTTAGCATGTAGCCACCAGTCCCCTACTTGTTTGGTTAGCTTACCATGTAGCCATTAGTCCCCTACATGTTTGGTTATCTTACCATGTAGCCATTAGTCCCCTACATGTTTGGTTAGCTTACCATGTAGCCATTAGTCCCCTACATGTTTTGTTAGCTTACCATGTAGCCATTAGTCCCCTACATGTTTGGTTAGCTTACCATGTAGCCATTAGTCCCCTACATGTTTTGTTAGCTTACCATGTAGCCATTAGTCCCCTACATGTTTGGGTTTGCTAAAACCAGTCTGCGTACACTGGTTCATACTAGTGGAGGGCTCTATAAAATCCACGTTAACAGAATCGCGGACGGAATCGTCCAATGGAAATGGAATCCACTGCTGAACGTGGAAATGGACAGAATCAGCATTAAACGCTCACCCTGAGGCAAGGAAGGTTTTTTTATGGGGAAATGTTTCTGAAAGAAGCTTGATGACGTATGTGATGACAGTGTCAGAAAATTGTAGCTGTATTTGTTATTTCAGGCTGATAATAGCAATGCTCAGCTCTGCTCTGCACTTACAAGTATAAATAAAACAGGACCACATCTAGTGCGGCTTAAACAATGACGCGGCTACATTGTAAATGTTAAATGGTAAATGGACTTGATTTTATATAGAGCTTTATCACCACTGAAACAGTCTCAAAGCGCTTTACATATCAGCTCATTCACCCAATCACTCTCACATTCACACACCAGTGGGACAGGACTGCCATGCAAGGCGCTAGTCGACCACTGGGAGCAACTTAGGGTTCAGTGTCTTGCCCAAGGACACTTCGACACATAGTCAGGTACTGGGATCGAACCCCCAACCTCTCGATCAGAAGACGACCCTCTACCACCTGAGCCACGGGATTTATCCCGGTTTTATAAGCTTCATGCTGCCACAAAATTAAGCTTTGTCACATTAGACCAGGTGGAACAATGAAAATGTTAACAATAAATCGTTCTTGCTTGCACTGAATCATTCTGATCACTTATTTTGTTATGATGCACACTGCCTCACCATAGCAACGACGCAGAGAGAGAGAGAGAGAGAGCGAGCCCGCTGCAGCAGTGTGGATGCAGTAAAAGTCAGACAGTTTGTAATAATAACATAACAGCATAAAGTTACCAAATCACTACGATGGATTTGTTCAGAAGCGATCACGTCCGTATTCTGACTCAGAGTCCGACTCGCTGTGATCGCTCCGTGGTAGTTCACGGTAAGAAGAGCAGATGAAGTGGTTTATCAATCTGGTTCTAGTAAAACATGACCATAAAAAGCTGTAAATGTACTGATATGTAGACGTGGAGCAGTGAGGAGGAGACTTCATGTAGTAAAGGAAACTTATCAGATGAAACACGGACACTTCCCTGTAACCTAACTGGGGTACAGCAGCCCGCCTACCTGCCCGTTCTGATTGGCCGAGTTGTCTGAAGGGCACCCTCATCAGCCAATAGGGTGTGGCCTATGTTAGGCTGCAGCATTTGTGTGATTTTTTCTTAGATTTTTGCTAAATTACTGTACTGTGGCCAATAAAACAGTGTGATTTATAGACCGGAAACACAGTCTCCTGTTGTGTGTGTGTGCGCGTGCGTGCGTGCGTACCTTTGCGTGTGTTCTCAGTGACGTCCACTCCAAACTGGATGATGTCTCCTGACAGCAGCTCACAGGGAGGACTCTCCTCTGAGCCTCGACTCAGCCTCTGACTGTTGATGAACGTCCCATTACTGCTCTTAGTGTCCTGTAGGTAGAACTACACACACACACACAGAGAGAGAGAGAGAGAGGGGCCGTCAGAGAAACGCTGACATAGCACTCACACATATGATGAAGCAAATAATATGTAAACATGTGTATGTTTCAGGTGGTGGAGAAGGAAACTTGGAGATGAATCTTTGTGTTCCACATATTACAGACACTAAATGTTCTTCATCTGAGACTGAAGGAACTCCACACAGAGACCAGTTAGCTTAGCACGTAGCCGTCAGTCCTATATGTTTGGGTTAGCTTAGCACGTAGCCGTCAGTCCTATATGTTTGGGTTAGCTTAGCACGTAGCCGTCAGTCCTATATGTTTGGGTTAGCTTAGCACGTAGCCGTCAGTCCTATATGTTTGGGTTAGCTTAGCATGTAGCCAGCAGTCCTATATGTTTGACTAGCTTAGCACGTATTGGTACTTGCTGAGCTGGGATGAAGGGTAAAGGGGCGGGGCTTTGTTATCAGATTGAATAATGAGTTCAGATGACCTTCTCCTTTAAATGATGGAGTAGAATAACTTCTGGTTTCTAATGTTCTGGTTTATTGACCAGTGTTTGAGTCATGGGGGACTGAGAGGAACAAGTTTCACACTAGAACCAGATGTATCAGAGAACCAGTACTAATGTGGACTTAGAGGACCAGGGGCCTCATGTACAAAGACTTGTTTATAAAATGGTGTGAAATTAGTATACGTCTCAATCCAGAGACAGACGTACGCTCAAAAAAATTCAGATGTTCAAATCTCCCTGTTCACGCCCACATTTACATATGTAAATCATATGAAAATGAGACCGTCACAGGGATTAGAAAAAGCTGCTCTCACCACCAGTAACACGGGAAAGAAGTGATTTTAAAACATTTTAGACCAACAGCAACATGTGAGACGGAGATGATTCAACAGTGAAGATACTGGAATTAATATAAACATTAATATAGACGCACACAGTTCACTGAATGCTTGATTGTGTGTGTGTTAGCAAGTGGATAGCGGATTAAGGAGGACACGTAAAATGCTATACTACTGATAATAATAAATAATATAATTCACAAAATGACGTTCTGATCGCGTACATCAGGCTTAATGTGTGTGAATGTGTGTGTGTGTGTGTATTATGTGTGTGTGTGTGCGCGGCTGCTAATGATCGCTGGACTGAAAGTGTTTTAAGTCTTGCTAACAGCATTCCTCCAGGGTTTCCTCCCACTGATGGAGCTACTGGTGGGTTAACACTGGGTCTCTTCATCCTTCTGATGCTCCTCAACAAAGACCAACTACACAGCCTCTGAGCTGAGTCAGCAGGTTGTCACATGACCACGCCCACATATGTTAATAAGGACAGAGCAGTGATTGGCTGATCTTGGTCTTTAATGTATCCGTGCTTAAACATGTAGTCACCTGTTACCATGTTTAGCCCTGCCACCAGGAGGCAGTGTTAGCTTAGCTGTCGGTATGGAGACGTGTTCCACTCATTATCAGTTAAACTGCGTGTTTAGTGGAGACGGATTCAATTTTTAAAAATGTTCAAAGTAAAAAAGGTTTTTCACAGCATTGACTTCCTGAAACTGTAATGTTTGACACTATTGTAAATTATTAATAATAATAAACTATACAATATAATCTAGGCTAGCACAGCGTTTTAGGGCATTTATACGGGTCAAATATCACTAAATCTCTCACTACTCAATCCCAGGAAAACGCTCGGCCACGTTAAATCTCACCAGATTTGAGCGCAATGTTTAAACCTAGGAAACATTAAAAAAATAATTTAAAATACAACTTGTTTATTAAAAGACGTTAATGATATTTGGATTTGAATACATCAGTCCTTGTCTTTCTTGACAGAGGTATAAAGAATAGATCTGTTCCTGTCCTTTAGTACAGACATATATAGAATAGATCTGTTCCTATACACATGTTTAACTAAAGATGATAAACGTCTCCTTCCTCTGACATTCTGTGCAGCGTCTATTTCACAGTACACGTCACCTAAAAGGTAGATATAGATAAGTTATTGTTCATCACTAAGTGTTAGTGTTTATAACCCAGTGATACTTGGTGACTGAAAGGCTAACCTGGTTAGTGTGTGGTGTTAATCTGTGAATAGAGCTGTGATGTAATCGTAAACAAGCTTTCACACCTCTGCACTTCACTGGAGCGTTCATGTTGGAAGGTCGGAGGTGTGTGTGTGTGTGTGTGAGCGTGTGTGAGCGTGTGTTACTGCAGCACTGCGATGTGCACACTCAGCATCTTTCACTCATTCTAATCTCTTTACTGGCTTTTAAACTTCCAAAAATGGTGCAGAACACATTAAATGCAGTTAAAGGAGTCCAGTGGTGTAATTTACTATTTCTATTCAGCAGAAAAGCTGATCACGTGAGAGTCAACATGTTCACGTGTTGTAGGGCTGACGATACGATTCACAATTTCCACGTCATGGTACGATGCATCCCAATACTAAACATCACAATATCAATAATTACAAATTTCACTTCTGCAAGTACAAAATGGTATGAAATACAAATGATTTCTTTATTTTTCTTAACTTGTGAGAACAAGGAAATGGTAACTAACTGTAATTCAAGAACAAATATAAAAAACAAGTGGTATGTTTATCAAACTCTCAAATTACATTTTTTTAAAAACTTTTACTTTTGCTTCTACAACAGATTCTGTTAAGTCCATAAATTCTATAATAGAAAGTAAATAACCACGTACATCTATCAAAGTGTCCAGTATGTTTTATTAAAATAAACTTCCAGTTAAAAGTCATGAAGGAGTGAGGTAGTTTAATAAGGTCTGATGGATTACGTGCTACGCAGATGTTAACGCAAAAACATGATTAAAAACATTTTTTTGATTTTTTTTCCCAAAACATGTAGCAGAGGATTTAGTCTGTCACATCTAAAGAGTTGGTCTCAGTCTAGACTTTTCTGCCTCTTTTCCCACAAAATAAAGCTGACAATGTGTGTAAATGCTTTCATGAGCTGCTGAGCCTCCCAAACTCTTCATTTATATTTCATTCAGCTGATTTTAAACCAGAGAAGTGACGCGACACAAACAGCAGTTAGTTCATCTTCTTACTGGATCCTCTAGGATCTTAAGCTGGGTGTGATGGGACCATCTGGTCCTGGCTGCTGTTCATTCATCCAGCCTGTGTTTACATTTAACCCCTACCACATGAAGACCTGACTAAGTGGATCTCTCTCACACACGCACACGCACGCGCGCACGCACACGCGCGCACACACACACACACACACACACACACACACACACACACACACACACACACACACACACACACACACACACACACACACACACACACACACACACACACACACACACACACACACACACACACACACACACACACACACACACACACACACACACACACACACACACACACACACACACACACACACACACACAGGCCTCTCTAAAGTTCAGACTGTGTAGAACAGAAATATTCTCAGCCAGCGCTGCTACATGCTAAGCTAACCCACACATGTGGACTAGTCTCTGGAAAGATACACATGTTTGGAAGGAATAAAAAAGGGATGCTGCACAGAACACCAAACAAAAAGACTCCAAAAAAAACAGTTTAAAAACAGCAATATGACAAATAATCACAGCATCAAAACCCACATGAGCTACTTTTATCACAGGGGGCGGGGCCACAGACATGTGATTGTATCTGATCTGAGGGTCACATGATCAACATTAGAATAATGACCAATCGTGGTCTTATGTGGGTTTGTTTTCATTGTCAGTTTTTAAGAATCTTACTGAATTTGATCATTTGTGTATTTTTTGTTGTAATTTTGTGACTTTCTTTTGTTGTGTTTTTGAGTGCTTTATTTTTTCTATCCTCTGGTTTGGGGGTTATTTTGTGTTTTTTTAGTTGTAAAAAGTTTGATTATTTTCACACAGAGTGAACATCCAATTAGTTGTGGATCTAATGAGTCTGGGTTTAATTTATATAGATATACAAATTTAATCCACTAAAAATCTGTGAAATAATCTATGGGGAGAGATTTGTCTAAAAAATATTCACAAATATATCCTCAATTTTCAAGTGTTTTTCTGATTTTCACGTGTTTTTTAGATTTTCACATGTTTTTTAGATTTTCACATGCGTATATTTCTGAATATTTTTGAGACAAATCTCTCCCCACACACAGAGAGAAAAGTGTGTCAGTATTAATAAAACAGACACACAGACACAGACACACAGACAGAGACAGACACACACACACACACACACACACACACAGACAGAGACAGACAGAGACAGACAGAGACAGACAGAGACAGACAGAGACAGACAGAGACAGACACACACACACACACACACACACACAGACCCAGTTGAACCTGTCTCCAGTACAGATTTCATCTGTCAGCTTTAGATCTCTGACCTGGAAGATCTACGAGACCCAACAGGTTGTTCCTGCACAAACTAAAGCCATTAAATCTAATCCTGCACCACATCCTCAGAGGAAATCTGTGCGTCTGAAGACGTTTCTCCTGCACAGGGAGCGACCTCATCTTCTATATCTGATGACAAATACCTCACACACTTCACAGCACTGTGAGGTTTACGCAACACAGACCTCAACGTGAAATGCACCAATTCAGCTTCACAAAGCAAAGAAAAGAAGTGATAGAAACAAACAGAAGAGCAGATTTAAACAAACAGACACTAAGACAGATCAACACGTTCAGAAGACTAAATTAGCACTTTAGAGTAGCCATTAAAAGAAAAAAGAAAGAACATAAAAAACATCCACTCGGATGTATGAATATACAACAAAAAGGAGTAATAATAATAATAGCTTGTGCATGTGAGAGGTAGAAGCCAATAGGCTTACATATAAAAAGCTGATATAATAGGATAAGGATATAATATAATAGTGCCTGATCAAATATCTTTATCCTATTATATCCTTAATAGGATAAGGATTATTGTTTTACTTGGTTGTGTACGGATATATATATATATATATATATATAAAGGTCAATAAAGACTTTTATTGATGTATTGTATTGATGCGCAGTATCAGCCCCACCTTTTAATTTAATGAGTAAACAGTGAAGAACAATGGACTACCTGAGGGTGATTGTTTTTTAATTTAACTGTACAGTATTTAACGTGTATATTTTTGAATGTATAGTTGTTTAAAAGTTACTCTCAATTTCCAGGTAATTCCCATGAAAAGTTTATATGTTTAAATATTCCCAAAATTCCTGAGCTTGAGTTCCCGTGAAAATGTAAAAGAAATGTTCCGCCCCTTTGCAGCCCTACGCGTCACTGATCCTACTGTTACAGCTGATTTAACAAGTTTAAAGGAGAGCAGAAAGTTTTCAGAGGTGAAAGTCGATGAAAGTTAAAGTTTGTCCAACAGGTTCACACACACACACACACACACACGATCTCTCTGAGGTTGGCGCCATTAAATATAAACTATGAAAAAGTCATTTACTCATCAGAAGTGAAACCATTTGCAATGACTTTCATTTTCAAATCCTCACCGACTGTTTTTTTATGATTGAGGTGTTGAGGTGTTCTTCGTCTTCTTCCTCCTTCACGTGTGGTGCAACACTGTGTGATGTAACACTTCAGGTTTGCCTCAGAGTCAACGAGGCTAACACAGCTCTGTGTTCTGACTACATTAACATCAGTGATCAACCAAACACTGGATATTATTACCTCATGTTGTGTGTGTTTCAGGTGAAGGAAACTTAAAGATCAATCTTTGTGTTCCACATAAATGTTCTTCTTCCTCTGAAACTGGGAAAGAACTCCACACAGAGACCAGTCTCACATCATGTCTGGTTAGCTTAGCGCGTAGCAACGCTGGCTGAGCAGGCTCAAAGGGTAAAGGGGTGGGGCTATGTTATCAAATTGACTTATTGATATAAATAAATAAGGAATATGCTCTTCACATATACCGTATTATTCATTTGTGTGTGCGCCATGTGTCTTTGGGCAAGGCACTTTAAATACCTGTGTGCGCCTTTCAGTGAGTGTGTGTGTGTGTTAGGGCTGGGTGATATGGACCAAAAGTTATAACTCAATATTTTCACTCAAAATGACAATATACAATATAAATCTCGATATTTTTTAACTCGACTAAGTCTGATCATAAAGACAACTGTGGGTTAAATTTGCTGATGAAAAATGCCACACAGACACATTTATTAACAAACACGATATATGTGCTACTTTTGGCTTTTTCTCGCGTGTTTAGGGTTAAGTAATAATCTCAGTAATCCATCTAACTATGTTCTTTTCATGCTGTTCTGAGAAGCAGCGACTCTTAAAACGAGTATTTCAATACAAAATAAACTATAAAATGAAAATATATTGATACAGGCAATATCATAATTTTCTATATCGCCAAAATAGAAAACTCGATATATCTTGAATCTCAAAATATTGCCCAGGCCTGGTGTGTGTGTGTCACCAAACTCTTAAATTCTGAGGTGTAAGTCTTGGAGGTGGGTGGGTGGGGGGGCGTCTCTTACCTTGCCGGTCTTGTGGTCGAACCACACCAGGGCGTGATTCCTGGACAGCACCTTGCAGTCGAAGGTGGCGTTGTTCTGGGCCGGCCGGCACCGAGCCACCGACCGACCGATCTTGACCGGCTCGTCCAGGTAAACATGGCGCTCCTGGAATGGGTGCGAGTTGGGTCGGCAGGCGAACACGGCCAGCGCTGAAGGCATTGATTTGGGCTTGAGGGTGTTACTCCAACCAGACACGAGGGACAGGTTCTCTTGATCCAGAGTGGCAGGTTTGTGTGACGATCCTCAGAGAATAAAACTAGAATAGATCCTAGGGGTGGGCAGAAAGCTGCTGTAGTCCTTCAGGCATTAACTGATACACATAGTCCTCCTGGTCCTGGGTCCACAAACGGTTCTGAACTAGAACAACACGTATAGAAACAGAAACAGAGCAGACATTCCTCTGAGCGTGAGCTCTGCACAGCTACATGACACTTACATGTGTGTGCACAGCGAGGTGCTGAGGGTCAGGACATACATGACTCAGTATAGCTCTGACAGCCTGGCACGTCCATCAAAGTGTCCCAGCAGCACCAGGCCAGGCCCCAAACTGGACCACAATAACCCGAACCAGCAGTTGGTGAAAAAACACTCTGAGCTTCTTCTTCTAATCTGGACTGTTGGTAGAACGGATCCTCCTTTAGAACATCAGATATCTGCAGAATGGATCCATGTAAACTCCAGGTTATCTACCTGTCCGCCCCCGTACCGAGCTTCACCGCAAACACAGCCGGGTTCGTCTCCCTGAGCCCGGCTCGGCTCTGTCAAGTGTCCCGCTGGGATGAGCTGGGATTAACCAGGAATGCTAATTTTCTAGCCCGGCAGCGCTAACTCTGTTTTCTGGCGGTGGACCAACAGGCTAGGCTAGGCGAGGCTAATAGGTAATGGAATCTGTATTGGAAGGCTAGGCTAGGCTAAGCTAAGCTAACTAGCGCAGGGGTCCGTAGAAGCGTCTCGGCGGCTAATGAGTGTTAACAAAGTTATCTCCCGCTGCTATAAATGTTTTACCACCGCCTTTAATTAAATGTCCGCTAATTAACTGGACTATACACGCTATTCCGGTCCCATGGAGAAAATAAAATAAGTCACCAGGGTCCGTTCCTAGCCACGGAACTAGCCGGGTATCCCGCAAATCAGCGGAGTTTCAGTGACTGCGGATCCGCCTTACGCATCACCCTAGCCCGGCACCTGTTTCCAGCGGAGCAGCCTCCACGTCCGCAGTTTAGACAGCTCCACAGACCGGTCCTGGGTCACCGCGGCCCGATGTGTGCTACAGCCGACGCTCGGCTGTCGTTGTCGGGGAGGAATGTGTCAGAAGTTGTTCTCCTCCGCAGGTCCGAGCCGCCATAATGGAACCAGTGCAGACGGGCGAGGTGAGTTCACGGACCGCACCAACTGTGCACTGTGGTGCGTTCACTGACCAAGTTCACTTTTAAATTTCTACCATCTTTAAAAAATAATAATAATTAGTTTCGTGTACTACCCTTTCAGCCTATGAAAACATGATTGATAACCTACAGCACAAATCATAATTATAATAAATAAAAGTTATTTATTAGAAATATGTCATAAAAGTCTGTAAATCCTGGGGTTCCCAACGTCCACAAATCAATCACTAACAATAACTGTATATAGCAGCAGGTGGCCTATATATATATATATATATTCATCTTCATGTCATAAAGTAATGATAAACATAAATACCAAATACACAGTAATCCTCAGCATTGATCGGAGCTGTTTATTTAAAAACTACAGAAAGTTGTTAAATGTTGCAAATTAGAGTGGCCAAAACAGACAGAAAAAGTGGTAAAAAGGATTCAAAGTGTCAATATTGGAACAATTATATAAAATAAAAAAATTAAATTTAAATTTAAATTTAAATTTTTTTAAAATTAGTTTAAACTCTATAATTTGCCTAAACGTATGGAAGCCCATTCCTGTCAGTAAAAAACAAAACAAACCAGGAATGGTAAACCAATAGTAAAACAAAACAAATCTAACTCATAATTAGTATCTAATAGATTAAGACTTAGTATCTAATAATTATGAGATAGTGTCTCAAAATTAGGACTGAATTATTTATAATTATTAATAATAATATAATAAAAAAAGATTTACTTGCGGGAATAGGTTTCCTAATAAACTTGGGTGTTGACTTTTGATTTATATTCATTTTTGTTTGACTTTTTTTTTTAAAAATTACTATTTCAGTGTACCTTATAAATATAATTTTCTATTTAAATTAAAATATTTTTATTTGTCCCCAAGAGCATTTATTATTATTATTATTTTAAACATGCGTGATGACGTCTTGCGTAACGCTGCGTGCCTACGTCATGCTAATGGCTAGCCGTGCTAGCCGCTGTGAGTTGTTTATAGAGGAGAACTCTGACTTTAAAACTAACAAAACCGTTTAAAAACACACTTTAAAACCTCCCGGAGCTTCTGAGAGTCCGCAGCGGGCCGAAGCCATGGCTCTGCGGGGCCTGGAGGAGCTGAGTGAGCCGCTGGAGGAGCCGGAGGAGCTGGAGGACCAGGACGGGAGCAGCAGCATCTCTCCGGCCGAGGACATGGCGCTGCTGTCCGGGTCCGCGGCCGATGACGAGCCGCCGGAAACCTTCCTGCTGCCCTGGGACCGCTTCTCTTCATGGCTCCACTGTATCTGTGTGGTGGGCTTCGACCTGGAGCTGGGCCAGGCCGTGGAGGTGAGATGTGAATCCGTTTGTAGTCTGCACTTTATTACTGACTTTAGCTTTAGAGAAAGTAAATTATGAGGAAGGAAATAAGAATTATTAAACCCAGTCAGGATTAGGAGATATAAAGGCAGCATTATGAAATATTAAATCACAATTATGAAATGTAGTGGCTGGATTAGGAGATATAAAGTCAGTATATTTAGATATAAAGTGAGAAACCTGAGGAAAAAGTTGGATTAACGAGCCATTAATTCAGAATTTTGAGATACTGGGTTGTATTATGAGATATAAATATAGGATTATGAAATAATACCAGAGTAATTTAAATAAATCAGAATGAAATGGCATTCTTATTTCTGTATTTTCATTCGATTAATTTCCACAACACATGGACTATAATAATATGTAGATATTCTGATTATCTTTAAATGTTTAAACATTAGATGATTAATAAAAAATAATAATAACCGTTTTAAGGATTATTATTGTATTATTACAAGGTTTCCAACAAACATCGGAACTCTAAGGAACTTTTCTAATTCTCTTTGGAATTCTTGGATCTAAAGTCAGAAAATCCACATACAGAGGTCAAAGATATTAAATCAAATGAAATCAAATATAATTCATTTCCATACCATCTGGACTGTAATATGATTTCAATATTCTAATAGTTTTCACATTTTTTACATTTAAAATGTTGAATAAATGTTCAATAAAGCAAATAGTTTTATAGAAAAATATAATTATTACTTTTGTAAAAGTTTGAGGAAACAGAAATCCAAATAATGAGCTAAAAGTGTGCCATTATGAACAGATTCCTAAAAGAGTTGTTGAATTATTTGGTGATGGTACGTTCCGGTTTGTTGTTCCTGTTTGATGTGAACGTGTGACGTTTGTTTGCAGGTGATTTATCCTCATCACTCCAAACTGTCAGAGAAAGAGGTGAGTCATGTTTACACCAACTTTAATTTACAAAAATAAAATAAAAACATTGGGCCTTGACTCAGGGGTCGGGACCAAAAAGTGGTCCACATGCTTTTACTTTGAAGGGGATATATTAGTGGCAACAATAATTGTATTTTTTTTATTAAAATACCAAATTAGCTGCATTTTTTATTGTGATGTAACTTGGATATTTTTTTAACTTGAATTTTTTTTTTATTGGAGGGGGATTTTTCAGGAAAACTTTTTTACAAACAACAACCTGATATAAAGTATTACTGTGTGTAAATAAAAAGGTTGTTTCTTTTTCTCTGTGTTTACTCACAGAAAACCAGCATCTGCTACCTTTCCTTCCCTGACTCTAACTCAGGTGAGTCATATCTGCCCGAGTTTTTCACAATAAAAGCAAGTAAAAGTCAAGCCAGAATTCTGAGAATACATTTAGAATTTTCGTTTAAATTACCGTTTAAATACATAACAATAAGTGCAGCTGTACTTTTGGTTAATATGTTCTTTTTTACAGAATAATTATTTGTTTTATGTCTGAAGTTCAAAAGGAGCACTGTAGATATTCTCAAATGTTGTAATAATAATAATAATTCATCAATTTTATATAGTGCTTGTGTATATATTATTATCCAGTGAAAGCAATCTATACCTGCTGGATTAAAATAGAGCTGATATTCCTGCAGGAAATGAAAGAGACAAAGATAATATAATAAAGAGTTAAAGCAAAACAAATCACTTTGTATTATTTAATTCCCTCACCCAATGAGAATTGATTAGAGAATCAATAATGGAATCAGAATCTCTGAATTCTTATCAATTCCCATCCCTAGTTGTTGTGTATTTCGTGTTGTGTTGTGTTGTGTATTTCAGGTTGCCTTGGTGACACTCAGTTCTGCTTCCGGTTCCGTCAGGGATCAAACAGGAAGTCGTCGCTCGGCTGCTTCCTGCAAAACACCGACAGAGACGCTCCACCGTGTCTGAAGGTGACACACAATAATCAAAAACACACACACACATAAATTAGACTAAAAGAAAATCCAAAGTTAGTCTGAAACTAATGTACAATTTTAGACCGAAGTTATCAGGACTCACAGGTATGTGTATATGAGGCATGAGGCGTCTATGATGTTAACTGTGTGTGTGTGTGTGTGTGTGTGTGTGTGTGTGTGTGTGTGTGTGTGTGTGTGTGTGTGTGTGTGTGTGTGTGTGTGTGTGTGTGTGTGTGTGTGTGTGTGTGTGTGTGTGTGTGTGTGTGTGTGTGTGTGTGTGTTACAGAGGGAGCATGGTCATTACTTTGGTTACGTTTACTTCCGTCAGGTACGAGACAAATCCCTGAAGCGAGGATACTTCCAGAAGGTCAGTGACACTCAGGCCTCCTCCACCTGACGCTGCCGTTAGCATTAGCATTCATTAGCTACACTAGCACCGTCTCCCTCACAAACATTCCGATGATTACATCATTCTGCCTAAAGTGACCGCTGTCATTGTAGCATAAGGGTTTATCAAAGCCTTTTTTTTTTTTAGCTCCAGAGGTTTCCAACTGTCGGCTCTGGAGCCACATGTTGCTTTTTAGCTCCTGTCACAGTGCCACTCCTGCCGTTGAGTATTGACTAGTTTTGTCAGCATAAAACAGTGGACAAAGTAACACTGGGTCTCATTCTGAGACACACTCTGTGTGATGTCGCAGTGAAAAACCTGAAAGACACAAAATAAGAACAGAAAGATACAAAATAAACACAAAAAATAACAGCAAAAACACATAAAATAACAAAAAGACACAAAATAACAGAAAGACACAAAATAACAACAAAACCACACAAAGTAACAACATAAAAACATACATCCAGGCCAAAATAAGAACAAAAACAGCGAGAGCCGTGGCCAACTGTTGAGTATTGACAAGTTGACAGTATAAGGACTTCTTCTGTTCCACATTTCTGTAGAACTGTTTTAAATCAACTGGTGATTATGTTATGTGGTGTTTTCTGTGTTGTCCTGTGAAGCTGAGAGGCGTGCTAACGTGCTAACGTTTCCTCCCACAGTCTCTGGTCCTGATCAGTAAGCTGCCCTACGTCACCTTCTTCCACTCGCTGCTGAAGATTTTGGCTCCAGAGTATTTTGAGAAGCAGGAGCCATGTCTGGAGGCCGGTCTGTCTGTCTGTCTGTCTGTCTGTCTGTCTGTCTGTCTGTCTGTCTGTCTGTCTGTCTGTCTGTCTGTCTGTCTGTCTCTAATGTTAACTCTGTGTTTCTCAGCTTGTAATGACATCGACCGCTGGCCCACGCCTCACCCAGGACGCATCCTCACACTGCCCGTTATGGGCGTAGTCATCAAGGTACACACACACACACACACACACACACACACACACACACACCTGTTTTAAACCACACATTGACTCACTCAGGACAGTTGGTGTGGTATATTTGGTGACACCCAACAAGCACACATGGGAAAACCTTTAGATGCTTCCAAACATTCAAACATGGATCTCATCATCAGATGCTCAACATTTCACCGGTAATTCATAATGTGTACGAGAATCGTCATAGTTTGGGTGAAAACGGTCAGAATTAAAAAATAAATGTAAGAATTGAGGGGGGGGTCCAAATTAAGAGAAAAGAAATCATTGGGATGAAGTCAACCTGTGAGGAAGGAAAGAAAAATGTAGGTGATGAAAAATAACTAGGAAAATGGAGGTAAAATGAAGTCAAAGTGTCAATTGAAAGGAATATTATGGGTGGGAGGGGCTAAGTCTGGGAGAAAATGTTAAATTAGTAAAAGAAAATGTAACTACAATATTTACATTTCCTGAAGAAAATGCAAGTGAGGATGCAGGTGCTGGCCCGCGTCGTATTGCATTAGCTTAGCATTAACCTAGCGTTAACGTTAGCATTAACCTAGCGTTAACGTTAGCATTAGCCTAGCGTTGACGTTAGCATTAGCCTAGCGTTGACGTTAGCATTAGCCTAGCGTTAACGTTAGCATCAGCCTAGCATTAATGCTAGCATTAGCCTAGCGTTACTGTTAGCATTAGCCTAACGTTAGCATTAGCCTAGCGTTAGCATTAGCCGAGCGTTACTGCTAACATTAGCCTAGCTTTAGCATTAATCTAACATTATCCAAACATTAACTTAACATTAGCATTAACCTAACATTAGCCTAGCTTTAACTTTAACCTAACATTAGTCTAGTGTTAACAATATCCTAATGTTAGCATTAGCCTAGCATTAACATTAGCCTAGCGTTAATGTCAGAGCCCAATCCTTTCACGGGCCTGATCTTTTCAGATCCTTTCAACGCGTCTCCATCCGATCGTCTATTTTACAGCAGTTCCTGTACTATTTAAAAGGTTGAAATCCTGCTATTTAAAAATAATTTGAAACTTATGTTTTGAGTGAATTCCGATTTATTTTGGTTTTTATCTTATTTTCTGTTTGGTTTTTGATTGTCAATGTTGTGTATTGTGTTTTTATTCGGGTTTTTTTATTTATTTAATTAACAATTAAAAACACCACAAAACAGTGACATATTTAAATGTGTACTATTAAAATATTTAACAAACGTATGGTTGGTTTACATTCAAATAGCAGCTCTGTCGTAAGGATTGTGAGTGAAGGAAGTGACATTGTTTGTTTGTTTATTTTTCACTCAGTCATTAAAACAAAAGCTTTACATCGAATAGAAAAAAGCATTAAGAATATCTATAAATAGTGACTGACGCGCATACGTTGAAAGGATCTGAAAGGATTCAGCCCGTGAAATAGCCTGGCAATAGCATTAGCCTAGCATTAGTAATAGCCTAGCATTGGTATGACCCTACTATTAGCTAAGCATCAGCTGAACATTTGCATTAAGCATAAAAAAGGTTGAAAAAAGTGTAAAAAGTTGACGCCCCTGCATCCTCACTAATGATTGGGGTTAGAAATTAGGACCTAAGGTAAAACTGGAGGGAAATCATAATAGGGAATGAAAATCAAACAAAGTTGGGGGGGGGGGTGGGGTGGGGGGGGGGGGGGGGGGTGGGGGGGGTTGGGGGGGATAATGCTATGTTTGTGGGAGGAGTCAAAATAATGAAAAAGCAAGTTAGAAATCATAAGGAGCACAAACAGTGTGATACGTGAGGTCAAACAGATGTTCTACTCTGTAAACACATCTGGGCCCTGGGGGTGGGGCTTAAATATGTTTGAACGTGTCACGACAAGTTTGTTTTTAATCTTGAATAAACTGAGATCAATGCCCTGCAGGTTCGAATCCCGACATGTTACGACAAACCAGGAACCTCCCCATTGGTACAGTCTGCTCAGGTGATCTCACACACACACACACACACACACACACAGTGTGTAGTCATCGTGTGACGCCAACACTGTGTGTGTGTGTGTGTGTGTTTCAGGGGGACAGCCTGGTCTCCATCATGCTTCCAACCATCCATGAGGTGGATCTGTTCAGGTGAGCTTTAGTGCAGGTCACATGACCCTCTGTGGACCAAGAACCATTAAAGAACCTCCTCTTTCCTTCCAGATGTTTCCACCCAGTCTTCTTTCACATCCAGATGTTGTGGGAGTTGGTTTTACTTGGAGAAGCTCTGGTTGTTATGGCTCCATCTCCTGCTGAGTCATCTGATACTGTGTTGGCTCTGGTTAGGTGAGTCAGTGACTCATCGACCACTGACTCATGAACCACTGACTCAACTATTGCTGACTCATGAACCACTGACTCATCAACCACTGACTCAACTATTGCTGACTCATGAACCACTGACTCAACTATTGCTGACTCATGAACCACTGAGTCAACTATTGCTGACTCATGAACCACTGAGTCAACTATTGCTGACTCATGAACCACTGAGTCAACTATTGCTGACTCATGAACCACTGAGTCATGAACCACTGACTCATCAACCACTGACTCATCAACCACTGACTCATCAACCACTGACTCATCAACCACTGACTCATCAACCACTGACTCAACTATTGCTGACTCATCGACCACTGACTCATGAACCACTGACTCAACTATTGCTGACTCATGAACCACTGACTCATCAACCACTGACTCAACTATTGCTGACTCATCAACCACTGACTCAACTATTGCTGACTCATGAACCACTGACTCAACTATTGCTGACTCATGAACCACTGACTCAACTATTGCTGACTCATGAACCACTGACTCAACTATTGCTGACTCATGAACCACTGACTCAACTATTGCTGACTCATGAACCACTGAGTCAACTATTGCTGAGTCATGAACCACTGAGTCATGAACCACTGACTCATCAACCACTGACTCATGAACCACTGACTCAACTATTGCTGACTCATCAACCACTGACTCATGAACCACTGACTCATCAACCACTGACTCAACTATTGCTGACTCATGAACCACTGACTCATCAACCACTGACTCAACTATTGCTGACTCATGAACCACTGACTCATCAACCACTGACTCATCAACCACTGACTCATCAACCACTGACTCATCAACCACTGACTCAACTATTGCTGACTCATGAACCACTGACTCATCGACCACTGACTCTTGGAGTCATATTGTGTTATTGTGGGTTCTTCCTGTGTTTTTCAGTGTTCTTGGGGTCTTGTTGTGTACCTCCTATAATAACTCCCACACTAACACTAACAGTGGTGTTTCTCGTCTCTCCTGCAGCTGTGTGGCTCCTCTGCGTTACTGCAGTGACTTCCGTCCGTATTTCACCATCCACGACAGCGAGTTTAAGGAGTACACCACCAGGACTCAGGCTCCGTACGTACACAGGCTCTTTCACATTAAGAGCCGTCCTTTCACAATAAAAGCCCCTTCCTCTGATGGTGTTTTCTGTGCAGGCCGTCGGTCATCCTGGGAGTGACAAACCCGTTCTTCGCCAAGACTCTGCAGCATTGGCCTCACATCATCCGCATCGGAGACATGAAGCAAGCAGGTGCGTGTGTGTGTGTGTGTGTGTGTGTGTGTGTGTGCGTGTGTGTGTGTGTGACCGTTCTTCTGCTGGTTTCAGGAGAAATGGCGAAACAGATGAAGATCAAGAAACTGAAGAACCTCAAAACTCTGGACTCCAAACCTGGTAACGAGCAAGAAACAGAACATTTAGAAACCAGGATATAATAATACGTAGAAAGATAAAGATTAAAGAGTTAAAACAAAAGGATAGAAATAAATATAAAGATAAAAGATTATTTTAAAATATGAAAAATATAAAGATTATGAAAGATGTTAAAATAAAATATAAAAAATTATATAATACACAAATCCATTATAAATAAAAAGATATGAAGAGATAAAAAGAGAATATAGATAAAATATCAAGATAGAATATAAAGTTGAGAAAATATTTTTAAAATATATATATTTAAATGGTTTGAAAATGTCACATTAAAATTAACGTAAAAAAATAAAGATGAAAGATATACAAAAATAAATTTAAATTTAAAAAAAATATGCAGAAAATATATATGATTAAAAAAAAGTCTAAAGACAAATGTGAAGTCAGGGTAATATAAGGTTGTAAAATGCACTAAATATAAACATTAAAGCTCCTCTCACTGCTTGTCTTTGTGTTCAAACTGTGGTTTGCAGGCGTGTACACGGCCTATAAACCGTACCTGAACAAGGACGAAGAGATCATCAAACAGCTGCAGAAGGTAGGGAGGGGGGGGGGTGAATTCACTAAGATTGCAGCAATGATTAGTGCACGTGCAGAACTGGTGCAGACCGCCCTTATTTAAGTGTTTGTACGTGTTGTGTTGAACATGATCGTGTGGAAGTGAAAATAAAAATGTGAAGCAGCAGAATTGGAGGTGTTTGCACCTCCTTTCCAGTCGTACTATTTTCCGTACTAAATGTCACCGCAAACAGTTCCAGATTTCATGAATCGCATTGCTCCCCCTGCATAAATTTATTTGCATTTCCTCCTCCCATATTTTTACTCCCCCTGGGAGATCCGCCTACTATACATATTCATCAGAGGGAAACGCACTAAATGGAATGAGGGCGCATTGGGAAGTCCAGCGGTGGCACACTGCTGATTCCCTGGGCTTTGTACTCCTTATTAGTGCGTGCACACGTTTTAATACCACTAAACCTTTAGTGACTCCGCCCCTCAGTGACATGTCACCAGCTTTAATGGGAACCAGTTGAACCGATACACCATCAGGTGACCCGCGCTGTGTGGGTTCAGTGTTATTCATGGTTTATGTGTTATGTTCTGCTAATGTTTGTGTGTGTGTTCTCAGGGCGTCCAACAAAAGAGGCCGTCAGCGGCCCAGAATGCAATTCTTCGTCGTTACTTCTTAGAGCTGACGCAGAGCTTCATCATTCCTCTGGTGGGCTTTTATTTTGAAATAGTAATAATAATATATAGATTCATATGAGTTTATTCATGATAAACTATCACTGTGTGTGTGTGTGTGTGTGTGTGTGTGTGTGTGTGTGTGTGTGTGTGTGTGTGTGTGTGTGTGTGTGTGTGTGTGTGTGTGTGTGTGTGTGTGTGTAGGAGCGCTACGTGGCCAGTCTTATGCCCCTGCAGAAGTCCATCAGTCCGTGGAAGAACCCTCCTCAGCTGCGTGCGTTTGTGCAGCAGGACTTCATGAAGACGTTGGAGAAAGCTGGACCTCAGCTCACCTCCAGACTCAAAGGAGACTGGATCGGCCTCTACAGGTGCTCTGTGAATGGTGTTGAGGAAACGCTGGTTACCCCGACCATCCTGTGACCTCCTCTGTTCTCTAAAGGCATTTCCTGAAGTCTCCAAACTTTGACGGCTGGTTCCGCGGCAGGAGGCGAGAGATGACGCAGAAGCTGGCGGCGCTTCACCTGGAGGCGCTGTGTGAGGAGGTAGGAGCCGTTAGCTTAGCATGTAGCCACGTTGGAGGAGAAAGGGGCGGGGCTATGTCAGACTTGTCACTTCCTCCGTCTGCAGGACCTGCAGCAGAGGATCCAGAAGCACTCAGAGGTGGAGGCAGTCGACCTTGTTCTCAAACTCAAGGACAAACTGGTCAGTATCAGCCATCACCGATCAATAATAATCAGCATTCACTCTGATCAATAATTAATATCAATAACAATCAGCCAATAATCATAACGCTGTTAACTGATGATGTCACCACAGAGCCAGGCAGAGCGTGAGCAGCTCCCGGTGCGTCCTGGTACTCTCTCTAAGCTGAGGGAACACATCCAGGCTGTGATCCTGGTCTTACCAGAGGACCTCCAGGGAATCCTGCACCAGCCCCTCCCACCCTGAGGAACACCACAGACCATGTGACCTTAGACCCCCCCCCCCCCCCCAACCCTGAGGAACACCACGGACCATGTGTGTGACCTTAGAGCTGATGGTCGTGGACTCTTCAGAGACTCTGATGGAGCTCCTGGTGACCCTTTGACCTTTTAACCACTGAACCTGTTTTACATTTTTAACATTCACACTAACGTCTCCACCATCATGTGCACCAGCAATTTTGGAACCCATCACAGCCCTGTATTCAGGTCACATGACACTGAGGTGGTCCTAATGTAGTGGCTCATCAGTGTAGGATTACCAACGTTCACGTGATTGTGATGTCACAGAAACCTGGAGGAGCTTCACTTCATACCAGGCTGGTGCCTTAAAGGAAGGTTCCTCTGGAGAACAAAGGTTCCTCTCGTTTCTCTTTGGAAATATTTCTGTGTATTCTTTAGAAGTGTTCTTCAGAGGGATGGAACCTCTGGTTGAATGTCCTTTAGAGAACCCTGTGAAACAGCTGCTCACATCTGGACCTGATTTTCTTTGGTTTTTGTCAGTATTTTTAGAGAATATTTGATGTTCCTGATGGAGACAGATGTTCTCCTGATGGAGACAGTTCCTGGTCATGTTCTCAGCCCATTGAATGTGTCAGCAGATGTTTGTGAATGTTTATATTTGTAAAAAGACTATTTTTCAGATTTTAATCCTCTGATGGTAGAAGATGGAAATGAAAAAGGATGAATGTGAAGCGTTTGATTTACTGACACTAACACACACACACACACAGTGTGATCATCTGTTGACCTTTAACCTCAGGTTTAATCAATATTAAATTATTGGAGCCAAAGTGTAAAACATGAGCTGACCACTGGATGGCGCCACCTGCGGACCAATCAGAGCAGGTCACAGAATAAAAACACTTTGTTCTCCATCATTTTAAAAAGTAGAAAATCGTTCAAGTTTGATTTATGAATAAAAACCCAGATTTGATCAGTAAAAAAAAAAAACATCCTATTATTAAAGAAATAACCACAAAAAATAAAAACATCACAAATACCTCAAAAATATGGAGAAAAAACTCCATAAATTGACAAAATAATCCTTAAACACACACACACACACACACACACTTCTGTTCTAACTCGTTTATTTTTACTTTTCTTCAAACAACAAAGTCTCATCAATGACAGATGATTAAATGCTGACACGTGTAAAAATAAACAGTAAAATCATAGATCACAAACCTGTGTCACATGTTGTTGGACACACTGCTTGTGTTGGCCCCCCATGGCCCCCCCATAGTGACGGGGCTGGATCAGTCTTGGTCCCACATCAGGACCATAATTTATAAAACTATAAAAATGTAGTTATTCAGGAGGCATTAAATACTATTTAATTGACTTATGTATAAAAACATGTTTTAAATGTGTGTTAATTCTATTATTATGATCATAGATGTTTATTTACTGTATATATAAAATGTAGTCATAAGGAGGGATTTGGATTTAAAAGTTCTAAAAACACTGATTCAACTTAATTAAAAACACAAACCAACATAAAAAAACTTACCGTAAGTTTTCTGTTCAAACATTAAGTGGATATTAATGTTTTTTTAATCCGTTAAGTTTCTTTTCAGTCCGTAGTTTGAGGCTTTGTCCAATCATCACACCTGTACCTGCACGTGTGAATAATTCATAATAATAGTGATTATTAAAACCTGTTTGTGTTAATAATCACTGTTTATTCACAGTCAGCAGCAAAACATTAAAGACAGTGGATTTTACAACTTAAAGTAAATAAATTCAGACTAAAATCATGTTGGTGTTGTTTAGCTGTGGTTTGCTGCCCCCTGGTGGACACTTTCAAAACCTGGAGGTTGTTGGTTCTAAACTCAAGGCTTCATTAGGTTTTAGTTTCTGTTTCTGAGCCTGAAAAAAAAATCACACATTTTATCATTTTAAAAATTAATTTAATCTCAGCAGGTTTGACTGTTTCTTTTTATTTTCTACATCAGCCAAAACATTATGACCACTTAGACCACACGTGTCAAACTCGAGGCCCCGGGGCCAAATCTGGCCCTTTAGAGCATCTAATTCGGCCCCCAGCAGAAAACAAAAAAGAATGAATTATTGTGTAAATTATGTAAAATAATACACAACTTAAATGAAACTCCACAATATCGGCAGCGCTCACGTCACATGATGGAAGTCATTTTTAAAAAAATCTCAAATTGTGAAATGAACTCTAAGTTTTTCCCAAATCCTGCAATTTTCTTCAAATTATTTCACAAAATTTCCCCAAATTTCATAAAAATGGGTCCAAAAATCAAATTACATGAAAGTGAAGCTTCTGCAGAGACTGAAATCTGCTTTAATATTATTAGTGTCGTAAATGTTTTATCATTATTAATAGATGGAAATGTAAACTAGAGAATAATAATGATTAAACTACTACTACTGTGGCCCCACTTTTGATAAACTGCTCCATATTTGGCCCCTGAACTAAAATAATTTAACATCTGTTTTAGAAAAAAAACCCACAGAAAACTATTGAGATAGAAAACTGACAAACTCAAAATAAAAGAAGAAAGAAGAATGATACGTTTTAATATATATTTTATATTCCCTATTTTAATAAAAATACTCAAAGTACAGGCGGTGACAAAGATCTTTCAAAATAAAAGCACAAGCACTTCTTCACCTTGAGAACAGGTTACTGGAAGTCCATGCATGTACGGTATGGACAAATGGTGGTCTGAGGACCACAAGCGGTCCTCAGTCTAATTTTGTGCAGCCGCCAAAAGTGAACGCAACAACAAAAAAAACGACTCTAATAACAGAAAAACACACAACATGACCCCAATAACACACAAAAACACACACAATGAGAAGAAAATATAGTAAATCACACCAATAACACACAAACAACAAAAAAAACACTAAATAACACAAATAAGCACACAAACAACAAAAAAATGTATAAAATGACACCAAAACACACCAAATTGAAACAAAACATGGGAAAAATGATAATAAATAACAGTAGAAACACAGGATAATTATAAAAACATCAAATAAAAAAACAGAGTAAATGACAGCAGAAATGCATAAATATGACTGTATTAATGCTCTGATTGGTCGTTATTCTAAATGCTGACGTTAATATTGATCATGTGACCCTCAGATTGGATACATTTTTGACCCCGCCCACTCTTGTTGCAACTACACCAAACTTGACATATTTTGATGTATTTTTTACATTTATTTTTCATTGAAGAGACAAATATTTAGATTTTCTTTCAACTAAGTCATGTGACTTTGCTCTTCCATTTTTATATTATGAATCTTAGAACAAAACAAAAATAAAGGACAAACAATAGAGCGCTTTTTTGGTTTACATAGCATTAACAGTAGCAGTTATCAGTATTTATATTTCAACATGACATGAAATCAGATGTTGTCGACTTAATAAGTCGTGTACAATGTTGAGCCAAACCTCGTTGATTGATTTTTTAGGCTTGAGCCGTTTTCTGGTGACGGCTTTTTGCTCTTTTTAATGTATTTCTCCCATTTCTGACACTTTTTTCACTTTCATGACATGTTCAGCTCTTATAAACCCTTATTTCATGCATGAGCAGAAACACGAAGGTGTTTCTAATGTTGTGGCTGATCGTGTCAAAGTGCATACTTTGTCAAAGGTGACGTTTAGTGTTCACACATTTCAGAGTAAAACAGGAAGTTGTGTTAGAGCTTTATTGAGCCATTTGTTCGTCTTCACCACAGAAACAGATCTACAGCCAACAGGTTCCCTTTAGAGTGGAAAAACATTTCAAAATAAGACACCATGACACGCGCCCTGTGTGTACAACATTAAAAACATCTGGAGAAGCTCACAGATGTTTATGAAAGTTTAAAGATTAAATGTGTAAAAGCTTAAAATTCATGAGTAATGATGCTCAGATTCTCATTTAAAAAGGGAAAGTGCGCCCCCCTGTGGACAAACATTCGTGAATCTCTGATCTCATTTTTTTCCACTTTCTTGTGTTTGGAAAATCAGAAACAAAAATCTGAATCTCACAAAGTTTAAATCAGTAACGTTCATTATTTCACTCCACGTTCCTGGAAAACGGTGAAATTCTTCACGACTTCGCTCAATATTTGTCAGACGACGCTTAAAAGATAAATAAACTGTGACGTAGACTTGTTTTAACAAGATCTAATAATTCAGAACATATCGTTATGAAGCTGAAATCTTTAGCGTCATAAATGTTTCAAATTTGACTGAAATCCTCAAACTTGTTTTTTTTTTGATAAAAAATGTAACGTAATGCTTCTCCGTGTCACTAGGTGGCAGAATAAGGCTTAAAAACGGTTTTAAAAGTAGTGAACGACTCCTCAGTAACAAATCGTAAGTTTTACATTAGAAATAAAAAATAACGTAAGAAATAATAAACGTGAAGTGAAGCCGTCGCATTAAAACTCAACTCTTCAAGATCACGTTCTTCTCGCGACTCACAACTGTGAAGTATCCCTGGTTCCCCTCGTGTAACATCACAACACTTCCCCCAACCATCAATAAAACCACGGAGGGAATAAGGTTCAAAGGTCAGAGCAGGGGGAGGGGGGGGGGGGGGTTGTCGTTACAGTGAAGATTGGAAACATTTTGAAATCTGGGATTATTTTATGTTTAGATTTGAATGATTTTAAAGTTAATTTTAGTAACAGAATAATTTCCTTTGGTTCCGTCTTTCCCTCCCTGAATCACTTCCTCCCCCTTCCTTCTCTCCCTGTGACCAAAACATCTTCCTCCGTTAGTTCCATCTATTAAAGTCACGTGACCCGTCCACATCTCGTTCTCCTGCTCGTCTAAAGTCCAAAGTGCAGCTTTCAGGTTCTCCTCCTGTGACGCAGCAGGAGACACGCTTCCACTTCCTGTTGTTCACCTAGAAGATAAAAGTCGTAAAGGCGTCACTACGCCTCGGACTCGCCCTTCTTCTTCCCCTCCTCCCCGCCCGTGTCGCTCTCCTCTGATTGGCTGTTGCTGAGCACCAGGAACTGTCCGTCGGAGGCGTTGGCTGGACGAGTGGAAGCAGCGATCAGACGGCTCTGCTCCTCCAGGTCCTTCACACGGAGGTCAGAGGTCAGTGTGTGTGTGTGTGTGTGTGTGACTGAGGTCAGAGGTCAAAGGTCACCTTCTCTATCTGTCTCTGCTTGCTGAGCTCCTCCTGTTGTTTCTCTTTGGCTTTGTCCTGCTCCTTCTTCTTCTCCACAGCTTTACGGTCCTAAAAAAAACAAACAACAATAATCAATGTAACGCAATGCTCAGAGACCACGCCCCCTCAGGTTCTCCTCCTCACCATCTCTGAGTGGAAGGCGATCTGCTTGGCCAATCCCACGCTGTCACAGATCTGAAACCACAGGGGGAGGAGTCACAGACATTTATTTGTTTATCTATAGTTTCACATTCTGTAAATAAGATCTGAGACATTAATACATCATTCATTCAAAACTCATTTTCCTGATTTCACACGACTCATTTTAATAAACTAGGTCAGTGTCCGTAGGAAGTATGTGTTACTATAGAAAAGTGGGAGGGGCCAGTAGCTTTTTCATGGATGGTTAAACGAGGTTGTGTTTAAAGGTGGAACGTCAGGAACATTTAAGTTTGTTGTGTAATGTGTACAGTGATAATTATTGTGTTTTCATATATTTTGGCTTTTAGCAAGAACACTGTAGGGAATTGAACCTCATCTATTCTGAGTCCACTTTGTTGTCCTCATGGATTCAGATCTCCTTAGACCAACAAACTCTGTTCAGACTGGTTTAGTGTCATTAATAATAAATAAGAACATGACGTGGTATTAAAAGTGTGAGACCTTCTGTTTGTTGTCGTTGGACTAATATAATAAATAATAATAATAATATTTAAAGGCGTGAGAACCTTTTCTCCGTCATCGTTGGACTCAAAGATGTAGCAGAGCGCTCTGCTGTCACCACGTTCTCCAGGAACCTGGAGGATGAAACCAAACAGACGCTTGTTGTCCTGGTGAGACGAGCTCTGCATCACTGAGGAGAGAGGGAACTAGAGAGGGAGGAGAGGACGAGATACAGGAGGATTAATAAAACATATACACAGAGAGAGAGAGAGAGAGGACGTACCATGAGACGAGTGACCTGTGTCTGAGGATCAATGAGTCTGTAACACAAACAACAACAAAGAGTCAGTGAACACAAACCGTTCAGTTCCTCTCATCCATCAGCTGAAAAACACACAAAACAACAACAAACACAAGGGGGTATGCTACGAAGCTAGATTAGCTCTTATTGCGCTAACTTCCAGGATTTGCGTATTTTTGGCTCTGACCAGTTTAACTGTTCACAGGTGGGATTTTCTTCTTTACTGCCGACACACGCAGGCAGGGCTAATGCTTAGCTTTAGGCCACACCAGGTCAGAAGGTAAGGTTTACCAGCTCTTATCTCGCTCTGTCCTTTGTTGCTGCAAAGAGTGAAGCTACAAGCTCCAGCTCCGGGTGTCTGCGCTGACGCTCAGAGGCCTCTCACTACGGTGACAGCTACACTGCTAGCTCTGTGGAATCCCCCACATGGTAGCACGCTGTCCTGCATCCCTGCTAATTCCTGTGCTAGCCCCCACATGGTAGCACAAGCTAAACCACTCTCCTGCCTGCATCACTCAACCATGGAAGACGAGGCTCCTCTGATCAAGAAAACGAGATGTGTCATAGCTCGTCTTTGTCCATGCGGTAGAAAAATATCCAGCAAAGACAGAGACGAGACCTGCTCCGGGTGCCTGGACGTCGAGCACACATGAATGGCGATCAAATCCCCGGCCTACTGCAAGTACTGTGCCGCGTTCAGCGCCTCCACAGGAGACTGGCACGGCTTCTGAGGCCCGAGCAAGGCCCCTCTTCCTCCACACACGACACGGTCGCAGTGGATCGCTCAGTTTTCCCAGGTGATGCGAGGATCATTCTGAGACCCAACCTGGCCTTTGTGCCAAAGGTGGTGGGCTCATATTCTCAAATTGACCTGTTGGCCTTTTCTGCCTCACAGAGTGAGCAGCGGGCCTCAGGAGGAGAGATCAGCTGTTCGTCTCCTGGGTCAACCCCCGTAAGGGGAGGCCTGTATCTAAGCAACGCCTGTCACACTGGGTGGTGGAACCTATTGCTTTGGCTTACTCATGTAAGGGTCTGCAGCCACCTATGGGTCTGCGCGCACCTTCGACTCTGGGACTTGCCACATCCTGGGCCGTGTTCAGGGGAGGGTCTGTCTAGGACATCTGTGCGGCGGAGAGCTAGTCCTCGCCCCTCACGTTTGTCCGCTTTCACATGCTAGACGTATCCGCCCCGTGTGTGGCACAGGCAATCTTACTGTCCTGTAAACAGGCTCCTGCCCCCTGGGCTGTTGCTGCTCGGTAAGCATGTCTGCACTACGGGAGTTCCCCTATCCCATAGTGAGACATCTCACAAAATAGCACTATAGGTAATATGAGTGAGATGTCTCACCAGACTGTCCTTCTTTCTCGAACAAGGAGAAGAGGTTTGCTTACTAAGAATGCCGCGCACCTGTTCGTCCCCTACTCTTATAAGAGGTGGGAGGTTCTCCCATCGAACCGATGCATTTCACCGGCCAATCAGGATTGGCAAAGTGAAATAGATATTCTGAGGAATGTAGCAGAGGTGACATCCCATAGTGAGACATCACACTCATATTACTCAGAACCGGGGTTACAAAAGTAACCTATGGATTTAAATTCATGATATTTGTTTAAGATCATAAGCTGTTCCTCCAGTGAAGATAGTCGCTCTGCGGAGCACGCAAGTACCAAGGCTGAAAACACTTGGCTTAAATTAGCGTGTTGTTATCGACTTCCTAGGACAGTTTCTCTCTGACAGGGAATGTTTTGTTAGTTGAAACTCGCTAATGGAGGTTAATCCAGAATATAATTATCTAGATTTGGAGCATAGAGCCTAGATAACAACAATATACACACAAAACACACACACAACACTTTCCAAGTGTTCCAAAGGGAACGTTCAGCTACACACACAGACAGTGTGTTGGTGTGTGGGTGGGCGTGGCCTACTTCAGAGAGTCACATGTGACCAGTAGGTGAGACTCTGTCATCCTGAAGATGTTGTGAATGGCTCTAGCAGCGAGAATCTGCCTCATGGTCTCAGGGATCAGGTCCACAGAGTCCACACAACGGACCTCCATAGAGCCCAGGAACCGCACTATGAAGAGCTGGTGGAGGATGGAGTCTGAGGGACACACACACACACACTGAGATATACACACGCACACTGAGATATACACACACACACACTGAGGTACCTTCACTGTCCTCTGATTGGACGACTCCAGACTCTCCAAAGGGATTACTCCTCCTGTTCTCACACACACACACACAATGTTAACAAAAACACACACACACACAATGTTAACAAAAACGCGCGCACGCACACACGCACACACGCACACACGCACACACACACACACACACACACACACACACACCTCCCAGTCTGAGAGGACGTCCTGCTCTGCCCTAAGCTCTCTTCACTAACTGGTGAAATGATGTCAAATTGGATGGGCGTTTCCGGGGCAACGAGGGCGTCCAATGAGAGCACAGAGAGAGCTGGAGATGGTTCTGATCCAACAGAGGTGATGCTGCCAGTACGAGCCACTCGTCCCTTACTGGGAGGGGGAGAGAGAGAGAGAGAGAGAGAGAGAGAGAGAGAGTGAGATGCTCCAGCGTCTCCTCTGTTCGGCAAAAAACACAACATTTATCAGTATGAGGATTGAGTCGTGCCACGTCTGTAGGTGGCTACAGCCCCATGTACCAAGTACCACCCTCCACTGAAGATCCGCAGTGCGTTTCTCAATGAGGGCCTTGTGCAGGGACCTCCAGCTGCCTCTGGGAGAAGACTCTGGTGCCAGCGTCCCAAACCACTTGGACTCTTGAACACCATTCAGCAAGGAAAAATGTAGGACCTTTACAGAGAATGAGTACAGAGCTTTCTTCTCCACTTTGCAGAAATCAATAGACTTTGGTGTTGCAAATGAAAGAAATCTGTTTTTCGTCTCCACTTCTCCAACTGCAGCTTTGATGGACAGCAGTGGAAATGGAACAGTTTGTGGTTGAAGATCTTGGTTCTCTTTCCCCATAGCTTCATGCCGCCTCTGTAGCCTCCAAGGAGGAACTGGAGTTCTCCGTGCCCGTCTACTATCCTCCCAGCCTGGACACCTTAGAAGTGTGTAAACGCACTGTGGCTTAGCTGGCCATTCCGTGGCCCACCGTAGTGACTGAAGCCACCAGGTCCCGCTACGAAGGGAAGAAGCTCCCCTTTTCGAAGGGCACTGCGAGACAAATCCTTCCCATCTTTCCTGAGCTGCTCGTGGAAGCCGCTCGTCTGTGGAAGGACCGTCCGTTCACCGGGAAAACCCTTGTGTCAGGTGCCTCATCCCTTGACTGTGAGGCGATGGAGAGCCTCGGACTGCTTCGTATGTCGCCGGTGGTAACCAGTGTAACCATCCAGAGCCGACCGTCTCCAGTCGGACCTGTCCAATAAGATGTATGGGGCCGCTGCCCTCTCTTTCCTCACTGCCTAGTAGGCTGAACTCTGTGAGAATTTTGCATTGTCTCGGGACCCTGTGACGATGAAGGAAATATCCACGGTTACCGACGTGTGTCTCCGCACCCATGCTCCATGCAGGCTATGGGAAACTACCCAGGAAGCCCCCGCTCACGTCTCCACCAGCGCAACAAAGGGCTTTTCCTCAGACTCCTTCTCAGAGTCCACAGTTTAAGGCGGCGAGACCTTCCGATCCTTGGCGGGCCTCACTGCAGCCTTGACAAGGCCCGCCTACCTGGCCCGGTATCCCTGCTGCTCCAGCGCAGATGAGGAGGAAGAAAAAGACTGCCTGACAGCTTTCTTCTCCTCTGATGACAAAACTGATGTTCCCTCGTTTTCTAGCCTCGTCCCCTTTGCTTTCACCCGTGCATTCTCGGGCTGTTAATGCCCCGTACTCCCCTCTGCCAAGACTCGGCCCTCTGCTGTTTCGGAGAAAAAGACTGGTTCCGCAGGACATTCTGCATGTCCACAAGCACGCACTCACACATGTTCAAAATAGAGTGATGTGTTCATCGATCGCACCCCTAGGCCAAAGGCACATCATGTGAAAGCAATGTTTGCCATTATAAGCAGAGTGATGACGGGGCTCCAGCCCCCTCCTGGTCAGGAATAGCGGTTTCCTCGTCGTCACCCTGTCCCACTGGCAGGGGGCTCCTCCGCTGTGTGGGAAATCCCTCCGTTGTTGGTCGGGCGGCCACCGGCAGAGGGCTCCACCGCGCTCCAGACGGGCCCCCACCGTTGTACGGTTGGGTCACCTTGGGCTGCGTGGACGGCCTCCGAAAGGGGCGCTGACACGCCACTTTTGAGCTCCCCGGTCGCTTACGGTGTGCCTCCGGGAAAGGCCGCCATCGCTCTCTGTATGGCTCCTCGTTCAGTGGGTACACTAGAGCACTTTACCTCTCTCTCCCTGAGGATAAAAGATGGAGATCGCTCGCGGCAAAGGATTACGGGCTGCAGTTTGCATCTGTCCCTCCCCGTTTTACCGCCATGAATCACTCTTGGGCCCACAGAGAGTCGGTCCGTGTGTTACAGGAGGAGATCACGTCCCTGCTGCTCAGGGGAGCCATCTCAGTGGTCCATCCAGCCTAGCTATGTACCTGGACGATTGGCTGCATTTGGCACAATCCGAGGCGGAGGCCAGGGCGTACATGCGCATTCTGCTGGATCACTTGTCAAATCTGGGATTTGTGATGACTGCGGAAAACACCATGTACTGTAACTTTCATGGGTCTGTCCCTGCGCTCAGTGCCGTTCATCGCGCGTCTTTCACCGAAGCTGGTGGACCTGTCACACTGGGTGGTGGAGGTTATTGCTTTGGCTTACTCGTGTCAGGGTATGCAGCCACCTACGGGTCTGCGAGCACACTCGACCAGGGGTCTTGCCACATCCTGGACTTTTTTCAGGGGAGTGTCTGTTCAGGACATCTGTGCAGCGGTGCATCTGTGCAGCCACGTTTGTCTGCTTTTAAATGATACGAACCCCGTGTTTGATGGACGGAGGCGGCTCAACAGGGAGGGATGTCATGAGTCCTCCAACCAAACTACTAAAAAAAACAACTTTATTTTCACTCTTTTGATAAATTAAACTTCCCTTACGTTTTTCATGTGAAGCACAAGAAAGTGAAAGATCCTAGAGAAAACATTTGAAAACACTTCCAAATGCACTCAAACTTCTCCAGATGCACCACACACACACCCAGCATGCAATGCAAGAGAGAGGGTTAGAGATAAAGAGAGAGATCGAGCGAGAGAGTTAGAGACAGAGAGGCTCTGTTTACACAACAACGTTTTGCTTCTGTTTTTGTTTCCAAAAAGTTCCACATTCACACAATATTTTCTAAACTATCTCTGTTAACATGACCAGTGGAAACATTAAAACCATGTAGTAAACACATAATAAACATGTAGTTAGTATGTAGTAACCACGTAGTAAAGTTGTATTCTGTTAGCCTTGGGCCAGGTGTTCCACACTGTGAGGAACATGTTCGTGTTCCCTGTTACAATAGAGACAGAAAGGGAGGCATTTTCAAAAACAAACTTTTAAAAAGTTCAGTTTTCATGCACCAAAACGCTGTTGCCGTGTAAATGAGCAGAGAAAACACTAGAAAACTTAGTCTGAGTCTCACCTGCTGGGTCTCATGCTCTCATGTCTCTGCTGAAAGGACGGAGACGGAGTCACAGCTTCTAGAGCACACTGGTTGACACGTGCCGCCAGCTCCTGGAGACAGGAAGTGATGAGTTAGAGAGAAGCGAACGTACGCACGCACACATGCACGCGCACACACCTCTGCGTTGTCGCTCAGGTAGATCCTCTTGGAGATGTTGTTGATGGTGGAGATCCACTGTGGGAGGAAAGCTCAGAGTCAGCAGGAGAACCCAGAGAAGCCAGTGATGAGGTCAAAGGTCATCACCTCCTCACAGTCCCTCCTGCTCTCCGCCTGCAGCGTCACCGCCCTGACACACACACACACACACACACACACACACACACACACACACACACACACACACACACACACACACACACACACACACACACACACACACACACACACACACACACACACACACACACACACACACACACACACACACACACACACACGTCAGAGAAGTGAAAGCGCAGCCTAGAAAAAGTGCTGACTCACTTTTTCCCGTCGAAGGACGTGACCTGGAAGCAAAAGCGTCTGTCGTCAGAGTCCACGGCCATGACGGAGCAGTTATCCAGGTCAGTGACCAGACCCCCTGCCACCTCCCCCCTCCCCTGCTGCATCAGGTTACCGCCCTGAGTAAAGAAATACTGACGCTCCCACGACGATGACACCAACCCCGTTTTACTGAAACACACACACACACACACACCACAAACTGTACATTACACACACACACACAAGTCACACACAGTGACACGCCCTCTGATGTAACACGGTCTAACGGATGAGGATGGATGACCACGTCTTACCTGCGGATGTGCAGGTAGCCCTGCTTCCTGGTGAGGCTGCGGCACACGGGTGAGTGGGCGGGGTCAGGGTCACATGGTGCGTACAGAGGGTCACATGCCTGCTCCATCTCCTGAATGGTCTGCTGCATGTGGTCCACCTCCTCCTCCATCTCCCTACGCACACTACACACACACAAATATCACACGCACACACACAACCTTTAGATGATGTCACAGCTTCCTTTGCTCAATCAAACACACAATCACATAAAGAAAACATATAAGTACAACAATATAATATGTTCTGTCATCTTTTATTTTGAACAATATTTGGATCTGATTAAATGTTGGTTAAACTTCTGAACTGAAGTTTGTATCAAAAGTAAACACACAAAAACAAGATGCCACACAAATCTAAAACACACCAAAGTATTTAAGACAAAAATACAAATACACACAAAAAAACAACACAAAATACACAAAACAATAAAGAAAAGACAAAAATAGACAAAAAATTAAAAAGTGCCCCACAGTAATCGAAAACATAATAAAAGCACACAAAAATGACAGCAAAAGCAATTTAGAAATTGACCAAAAAACACAAAACGGGGACTCTGGGGGACGCTTACTTCTGGACGCTGGTTCCTATGGTTCCCAGGAACTCCTCCCACTGCTGCGTCAGGTTCTCTGATCCCATCTTAAAGAAACTGATCTGCACAGAGATAGAGAACATGTAAACTGCTCAGCAGGCTGCGCCCCTCTCTGACCCCGCCCCCTGCACCTGGGCCTGCATGTATCCCAGCAGCGGCTCCAGCAGCGCCGTCTTCTTCTTGTACTGCAGCGTGTTGAGGGAGCAGAAGTAGTGCATCATGGTCTGATGCTGCTTCTTCCTGGAGGTGTACACGTCCTCTACAACCTCAGCACGCAGCTGCAACACACACGCACACACACACACACGCACACGCACACAATGTTGGCGGTGTGCAGAGGAGCAGGAGCTCTCCGTGTGTGAAGGGGCGTGGCCTCTCACCTTGTCGTTGTCTCTTCTCTTGGACAGGCGGCTGTACCTGTTGATGGCTGTGTCGTGATCTACAGAAAAAACATCATTCATCACCGAAGGAACCTGACCAATCATCTGACATCCAGACAAGAAGCCCCGCCTCATCAGAGGCAGAGGCACAGTTGAGTAGTGACTAGTTAGCAGTGGCTGAGACTCCAGTTATGTTCTAAACCAGTTGGCGATCGTGTTAACTAGTGACTGTTGCAGCCTCCTTTGATGAATGAAAATGTTCAACGATCACCAAAGAAGAAGAAAAATGGATAAAAAATATGACCTTTATTGCTCACTCACCATCACTGGAGATCTGGAAGACTTCTTTAAGAGTGAGGATCTCTGCAGGACACAATCACATCTCATGGTTCATAGACTGTGTGTGTGTGTGTGTGTGTGTGTGTGTGTGTTACCCCTCAGGTCTCTCTCCTTGAACTGACTGATGGGGAACATCATGGCGTCGGCAAGCTGCGTGGACAGCACGGCATGACAAGAGCTGAGCTGGAGGAGAGGAAGAGGAAGGTGATGAGGAAGGACGGTGGCGTAGGAGGACGCGCCCACTCACTCACCTCATCGATGACTTTGGCAAACTGCTGCAGCGTGGAGCTCATAACCTCGTCATCACCGCCCAAAGGAAAGCGCTGCGGACCACAGATTGAATATATAAGAACGTCAGCACAAACCACTATAACATAGAATAAACCAGTATTATAGACCAGTATAAACAACTATAACATAGAATAAACCAGTATTATAGACCAGTATAAACAACTATAACATAGAATAAACCAGTATAACCAGTAGGTCCCAGCTTCACTGCTGTTCTGTTCAAACTGGTGTCTGTGTTAACTGATGACCAGCTAACAATGGTCACCAGCTGGTTGAGAACATGTTAGAATGCTGCTAACTGGCCACTACTCAATGACCTGTCTGTCACTGAGGGGGCGGGGCTTCACAGTGGCTCTAACACTACCACCACAATGATGCGGGGGCCGGTCCAGGTCACACACATGTTTGTCACTGAGGGGGCGGGGCTTCACAGTGGCTCTAACACTACCACTACAATGATGCGGGGGCCGGTCCAGGTCACACACATGTTTGTCACTGAGGGGGCGGGGCTTCACAGTGGCTCTAACACTACCACCACAATGATGCGGGGGCTGGTCCAGGTCACCCACCTGTTTGTCACTGAGGGGGCGGGGCTTCACAGTGGCTCTAACACTACCACCACAATGATGCGGGGGCTGGTCCAGGTCACCCACCTGTTTGTCGTATTCCTTCAGGAGCCGAGACGTGAGGTGAGTCGCAGCACTCAGCTCATTCTGAAAGAGAATCAACAGCCATTGGACGAGCTGTGCAGTGTGTGTGTGTGTGTGTGTGTGTGTGTACCTGTGCGTCGTAGATCCTCTGCATAGCGTGGTACAGCTGTGTGCAGTAGTTGGAGATGGCAGCAGTGTCCTCCTCAAACACTCCCAGCAGGGAGCGAGTCTGCACACAAACGTGCACGCTCATTAAACCATCAACCAATCAGAGACATTGAACACCAGCGTTCAATGTGATTGGATGGGGCGACGATTTCTCACAATCACAGAAAACAAATTAAAAAAACAGAACTCACTTCCTGAAACAAAAATATTGTTAATAACACTTTTGTTTTTTATTTCAAAGCACAATTTGTCTTTGTAAACGGGTGGACGGAGACGAAAATGTAAATACAAAATCTGACGTACAGTGACAGACTAAGCAGTATCATTTAGCAACAAACAATGTTTTAAAAAAACATGCAAATTATTTACGTGTCATGCAATTTGTGAAATTCGTGATGTTTTTTTAATCAAAAAATTAAGTCATTGTTAAATGTAAAAGTTAATTAAATCTAAACATTTAACCTACATGTTAAATCTAAATGTTTAATGATCTAACATTGATATTACATTTTTAAGAAAAAAGTAAATATCACAAATATTGCTGTGAATCGGGTCAAAAGTAAAATTAAAAAATTAACATGTTTCTTAAACGTGGTTTGTTTCTAAATGTTGCATTATTATTGGGTAACTTTAGTGCTGAAAATGTCTTGAAAGTCAAAAAAATGCAGAAAAGACATTGAAATGTGATGTAGAAGTGTCAGAAATGAAAGTAATGCAGCAAAAATGCGTTCAAAAGGAGCAGAAATATGGCAAGAAAAAGTGATGAAAATAGGTTAAAATATGGAAAGTTTGGTGTAGCTGCGGAAAACAGGTAAAAAAAAATCTGATGGGGTCCTGACCCCAAGGTTGAGAACCCCAGGTCTAATGTGTAGCAACTTTAGGAAACAAACACACATCAAATGTCACGTGATTTTAGACTAGCGTGTGCTTTCAGATCATTTCTAGTCTACAGCAGAGGAATAAGAAATGTATGACTTATTATGAATAGTTAACCATTAACCATAATTAAGCATAACAACAATAATAAAGTTTGGTTGATAATAACCTTTGATTAAAGAAAGATGAGGAAACAAAGGCAAAAATCACCTGAATAACTGTGTACTGTCATCTCCAAATAAAGAAATAAAGTAAAGTAGTTTAACGTGTTTGGTGTCATTTGTACGTGTATCTTTCTCTGCTGGAAGTGACTCAGCATTTTATTAAATCAGGCTGTGTTTACGTGTACGTTACTGCTTTGTCTTCTTCTCTAGACACATTTGTTTAATTGCAGCAAACCCATGAAAGCAGACGTTAAGGTATGAGCTGAAAGGTAATAATTACTGTATGTAGAAAGCACTGATGGAATAACAAATAGATGAACTTAGAATAAACGATAAACAGATAAAAAACTGAACTGCTTTTTTCTTTTTAAACAAAAAAAAATTCTATTTTGACAGTCCAAACGTTTTTTGCTTGGTTTGTTTTTGTGGTGTTTAGGGTATAAGAGTAAAATAGAAAAAGAAATAAAAAATAAGGCAGAGGGGAAAAGAACAAATTAGAAGCTATGGTAATGTCAGCGTAAAAACATTAATAGATTAATTAGAAAATAGATCAAATCAAGACCCTGTTGACTGAGAAAGTAGTGTTTACTCTGGAAAATAAAACTACGTCATGTATTCTGAAGGAGTTTAAACTGATATTATTTAGAGAGCTTATACTTCGGACATGAAAATGAATAAAAGAAAGATAGAAAATAAAGTTGGATGGAAAAATGAAGAGATAAATAATACTTGGTTTTATTATTTGTATTATTATTTTCATGTCCTAAAAGCATCAGAGGGTTGTTAGGTTATACGAGTTAACAGTTAATTTTGTTCTAAAACAGTTCAAATTTAAGCAAATAAAATGGGATTTGATTGTTGTGACACATAACAACAAATCAACAGGCATCTTAATTTACTAAGTGAGATATCAGTGAAATTTAAAACAATGTATGAGACAGATGGAAAGTCATCCTTCAATGGTGTTTAAACGCAAGATAATAGTAAAATAAAGCCTTTCTTTGGTCAAACATGGTCGCATTATAAAGATAACCAAACAGCTTCTCTAACAGTCATTGTTCATAATTATTCTGATATAAAAACACAGGAAAACAGCCAGTCTCGAGCCGATAAGTTACCGTGCATCCCTAGTGTAAACAGTAGTGACAGTCACAGACATCAGCTCATAGATCAACTATAAACTAGAACAACATGAAGCCACCAACTGGATAAAGAAGTGTCACTTTTACCAGAAATGATCACACTAAAGCATTGAACCAGAGGTTTACTAGTAGAATCACAGCACCGTTGTGTCTCATCCAGCTGTGAACATCTGTAATGTTGTTTGCAAACACACCACAAAGACAGCTTAGCTTAGCAGGCTAACTTTAGCGCGCTAGGCTAAAGCTCCAGAGCAGGGCGGCTACCTGAGGACTGTCCTCCAGCGTCTCATCGATGGGCAGCTTCTCTATCCCGGGCATGACTGCTGCCGGTGATCGATGCGGTTTTTAGGCGCACAGGACGGAGGTAGAAGCGGAGGGACAAACTCAGCGGAGCTCAGGGACTGATCAAAACACTCACTCAGAGCGGGCCCTCAGCTGCACGGCGCCCGCCCCCAACGCTCTCTCATTGGCTACAACAAAATTATGCCACTATATGATTGGCTTGTTTTTTAAAAGGCTGCACTGCCATTTTGGCTCGAGGCGGTGCCGCCCTGTGAACCTCGCCCAACTCATAGCAGAGCCAAAATGGCGGCTTTTCATTTCACTGCGAAGAAAATATAAGTGAGTCTATGAAACTGATGGTTTGGTAAATAAACGAAAATTACTCTTTTATTGTTACATTTGAGCAAACGTAGACATTAGAGGATAAATGAAGTATTTTAATAAGCCTCTTTGTCTTTAAATACTCCTCTACCAAAACAAAAATCATTTTCATTTATTTAATTTAGCACACATTCAAGAAAAAAAACAACATTACAGGTTCAAGGAGGGAACGAAGCCCAAAGGGCTTGTACAAGAGCTCCACCCCTTTCAATAAACAAACCATTTAAAATTAAAGCCACAAGCAGCGATGAACTGGCCCTCGCAACCACACGCATGTCGGGAAGTGGCCCACATGTTAAAGTGTTGAGACGTAGCTGAACATTTTCAAGGATTATATTACAAACTTTCCTGCAATGTTCTGTGCAAATATAATGTCTATGATTATGAATGACGGTTGGGCTAAACCATAACTCGTTTTTTTGGCTTTGCGCTCGCTCGTGCGCCACACTATGCTGTGAACAATTCCTGGCGAGAACCCTGTTGTGGTAGAAAGAAAGAACAGTATTTACCCAGATCAGGGAAATCCTCAGTGTACTGAAGTAATAATTCTTCAGTACACTGAAGAATTCTGACATCATCACTCTCTACAGTGATGATGTCAGAATTCTACAGAATTTCGTTTCACAGTGATGATGTCATCAGTCCAGGCTGGGAGCTAACAATTTTCAAGGGGGCGCTATTGAGTCATTTTGCCATTCACATGTGCATTTCCCCCCCAAATTTTTGCCAGTCCTAATATGCGTACAAATTTTCATGTGTTTAGGCCCTCACAAATGTGATCATTTCCTTTATAAGAAAAATAATAATAAAAATGAAGTGCATTACAATAGGGTCCTATGCACCGTTGTGCTCGGGCTCTAATAAGAACTAACAAATAAACACTTATAAAATCAGGGAGAAAAATGCACATTTAAACTTTTTTTTCTTCACCATGTCATAACTGGGGCTTCGTAGATATATGAGGAACAATAATACTGTATACAAACAAAGTATTCAAAAATCGATATAAAAATAAATGAAAATATTGAACAAAAAACAAACAAAAATAAATAAATAGATAAATCCAACATAAAAACATATATAAATATACTCACATATATGATATATACATACACATATAAACATATACACTGATTAAAATATTTTTACATTCATCATAATTTCCCAGTTCATCACATATGTGGCAATAACCTTTGAACAAATATGACAAAAGCGTCTCAAAAGACAGACAAATGCAGAGAATGATAAAAATAAAAATAAAAAATGACACTAAAAACACCCAAGATAAACAAACTGCACACAACAAAACAAAAAATATTCCTGAGAATATAAGAAGAACAAAGCCACAAATCCAAACCCTTCATTGGTTTAGGTTCCTGTCTCTTTAACATGTGTCACTCACATCATGTGACCTGTTATATTCTCACATCATGTGACCTGTTATATTCTCACATCATGTGACCTGTTATATTCTGATTCTTCTCTTGTTAACGCAACACTGTGATAATATCTCTA